>NC_134819.1:7467888-7480388 GCF_046742065.1 Oratosquilla oratoria
TATTCCTTTATAATCTCTGGTACACTACTAACGTCTACACATGAATTTACTGACTCAATTACGGTCTTCGACGAGTAAAGCTCTTGGTAAAATTCTTCTACTCTTTTTATCATTTTGTCTCTACATTTAATCATTTCTCCATTTCTATTTTTCAGACATATCATTCGATGTCTTCCTTAAGCATGTCTGCGCTCGGTCACTTTAATACTTTTACCTCTATTTCATCCAGGTTTCTCTTTCTTTTCTCTGATCTCTGCCTTTTGTTGATAAGCTTGCTTAGTTCTACTATTTCCATTTCGTCTCTCCTGTTTTAAATCTGCGTGGTCCCTCTATTTTTAATTAGGCCATTTATAGTTTTGGAGTATTTATTTTTTCTAATGTTTTTATACTTCTACTTTCTCTGCTGATTCCCTAATGATATTTACCAAATTCAAATTAATGTCTTCCACGGTGTCCTCGTTAGTTTTTAGAGCTGTGAATCTATTTTTCTAACTGAAATTTCTTATTATTATCCTTAACCTTTGCAAGACTTATTTTCTTTTTTAAAACTAGTTTAATTCTCTCGGCTCTGAAATTGAATTTAGCTATGCAACCTACCATTCTATGGTCACTTTCTATGTTGGCTTTATCACCCTAACATTGTTAACACTTTTGCTCTCCTCTCCTAATATAAAGTCTATTTCGTTCTTTGTTGTTCCATTTGGACTTCTCCACGTCCATTTACGACTTACACGTTTTTGGAAGAAAGTGTTCATTATCCTCATATTGTAGTTCTCTACAAAATTGACTAACATCTCGCCTCTGACATTTCTTTCACCTACTCCAGTAACATCGAAACTAAATTGTAAGGATAATCAATGTTAAGAGATTTAACCTTTTGAATCAAGTCATTACAATCTAGTTAGTTCCGATGTTACTGGGCTCTTTACACATGTCCCAATTAAAGATGTTTTAACATTTCTCCCAAATATTCTAGGTAACAGTGTTGATGGTATCCCTTGTAAGAATTTTATAAAATTTATAAGTTTGTGTGTAAATAATTCTTCTTTTGTCTTTGAGGGGAAATATTACACACAGACCTTCGGGATGTTAGTTCCGATGTTACTAGCTAGCGATAGTTAGACCCATCCTTGACTATGCGGTACAGTTTTGGTCTCCGTCCTACAGAATGGACATGAATTCACTAGAATCAGTACAGAGAAGAATGACCAAAATGATACAAGGACTCAGAAATTTGCCTTACGAAGAGAGGCTTAGGCACCTACACTTTACACTCTCTGGAAAGACGCAGAGTGCGGGGTGATCTAATAGAAGTGTTCAAGTGGATCAAAGGCTATAACAAGGGTGATGCAAACAAGGTCATCATAATAAAACAACAGGGCAGGACTCGCAGTAATGGGTATAAACTGGACAAATTTAGATTTAAGAAGGAAATAGGTAAGAATTGGTTTACAAATAGGGTGGTCGATGAATGGAATAAACTTAGTAACCACGTAGTAAGCGCTGATACTATCAGTTGTTTTAAAAAACGATTAGACAACTTTATGGATGGGGATGACAGGTGGTGATGGATACGGAGCTGCCTAGTGTAGGCCTTATGGTCTTTTGCAGTCTCCTTTATTTCTTATGTTCTTATGTTCTTATGGCTATGGGAAATGCTCTTTCACCGGTTTTAGCTAACATCTACATGGAATATTTGGAAAAATATTAATTACCAACGATTAAAGATGAAAAAGTTATTTGGTTCAGATGTGTAGACGATGTTTTGTGTTTCTGGCCTAATAACCTATCTATTGATGATTTCCTTGTTAATCTAAATTTACTGGTACCCTCCATTAACTTCACTCTTGAGATAGAAAATAACAACTGCTTACCCATTGTTGATGTTGAAATAATTAGAGATAATGGTACTCTGAAAACAAAAGTCTATAGAAAACCTACCAATATTCTTTCCTATGTTCATTTTTACTCCAATCGCCACATCAATGTAAAAAGATCAGTTTTCATTTCCATGTACTTGAGAGATTACAGGATTTCAGATCCTGAATTTATTGATGACGAAATTAGAACTATCCAGAATATTGGGGAAAAGTTAAAATATCCCACTCATATTCTTAATCAATGTCACAATACCGCCAAGAAACGCTTTTACAAAACTTGCAATCAAGAACAAGGACACCATAAACAACTTAATACACTTGTTCTTCCTTTTCATGAAAATTTTCTTTGTATTGTCAACCTACTAAAAATATTGGATATCAAAGTAGCTTTTAGATATGACCACACCATTAAGAAAACTTTAGTTAAGAACAGCCCTCCTAACAACAACGGTGTGGTCTATAAAATTCCTTGCCAAGATTGTAACAAATTTCATATTAGACAAACTGGGAAAAACTTGGAAACGATGTTTTCCCAACATGAATATAGTGTGAGATCTGCCCATGAAAATAGTGCGTTATTTCAACATAAAACATTATACAACCATGATATTGATTGGTCTAAGGCAACAATTTTAGCCAAAGGAAAAAGCCTACAAGAAAGAAATATAATAGAACCCTACTTAATATCAGGCATGTTTGATAAAAGTATAAACTTCAGCTGTGGTCATTTTAAATGTGATTGATTGGTAACCCAAATGGTCACCAAGATCTTTCCGCCAGATTGAGCCTTATGTGTTGGCCAGGTCGATAGAGGTAAGGTCATACCTCCTCCTCGCATTGTATTGTCTCCCCCCTTCCCTCCCTATGGTTGCCACCTGATACTTATATTTAAATACAACTCTGTATCTCTGTCAATTTGTCTGAAGATGTAATATACGAAAGTACGTACCGTCTACAAATTTCCCTTCTCCTGTGGTTATTTTGCATTTTTGTATCACGGTGATGTGATTGCTTGCATATATATATACTGTATATGCATATATATATATATATATATATATATATATATATATATATATACAGAAACCACTTGGAAACTAAAAGAAATGAATACCGAACGTTTGCGTCTATTCAAGACATCATAAGGGCACAAAGAATACAGAAAATTACCAAAGGTCGTAATATGTACATAGTGGTAGAGGAACTGGGAAAGGTCTAATGTTAACCTATTCCAGAAGAATTATTTACAATCTTTTTAATAATAATATTATCTAACTTATACAAACCTAAGCTAAAATTCATATTATTTTCAAAACTATTCTTAATGTAACAAGATTCAATTATGTTCCTTTCTACAATATTATGACGTGATGTAATAACTTTTGTGTTTTGCCAATCAATAATAGGGGAGAGCTCTTTTTGGTGGACGAAAAGTCCACTTGCCATTTAACCCGTTCATATTTTGTATTTATGTTGACTAATCCTTTTGTTCAAATATTTTCCTGTTTGGCCTATGTACTTAGAATCACACACTCTACAAGGTTTACAAGGAGTCACGTGATTGTGGCCCTGGGAGGTGATCAGACAGTGCCCATAGGCAGGGAGCCCGCTGGCACCCGAGGTGGCTCGGCCCGGGAGAGAGTCACTTGGGTCTATGCAAGTAACGAAGCCAGTCACGGCGTGCTTTCCTCCAAGAGTAAGGCGTTGCTCCATAAAGAGTAAGTACAACTTGCTGTATCTTGTCCTCCGAAAACATACTCTCAATTTACACAATAAGGTAGAGCCAATACGAAGCAGTGTTTTTGTCTGCCTCACACCCACTCATACTACAGTCTACCATAGATGCACCCGAGCACTTGTATTTCGTATAAACCTGTCTCTTTTTAGCAATATTTTTTTTCAGTTTCTTTGTCAAGCCATTTTGGGCGAGCCTGATTTGGGGGACGTCTGTCCTTAAATGAGGAATAAGTATGAATCATCTTAAATAGGGTATTTTGCAATATTTCCCACATCTGATCTACAGGTCTTTCGCTTAATCTTGCCTCCCAATCTCTAAGCTGAAGTTCCTGACGTAGTTCTATGAACTGAGCTTTACTGAAATTGGGTATTTAAAAAAAACAAGTATTTAATCTAATTTTTTTTAGCAGTTTGAATCTTACTAAGTTGTGATCGCTATTTGCAACAGTTTCACCGACTTCTACATCGGTTACCAAGCCTTCGCGGCTAGTGATCAATAGATCGAGTGAGTTTCCATGTCTTGTAGTCTATTTTAGATCCTGAACTAAGTAATTGTCACCTAGAAAATCAATCAAGCGACTACCTATATGGCCATGTTCAAGGGTCATCCAATCAATGTCAGTAAAATTGAAATCACCCATTATAAATAAGTCCCGGTTGCAGAAACTAAACAGTTCTTGAAACAACAGTTTGTCGTCTGCTAATGATAATGTCTTTGGCCTATATACGAATATTACACCTACATTAATTTTTTGTCCATTTGTTTGGGTTAATTCCATCCATAAACTATCATATGCATCCTGTTTCACTTTCTCTAAAACACAAGCATGGACATTGCTTTTAACGTACAACAGAACGCCCACACCTTTCTTGTGATTTCTCTCCTGATGAAAGTGTTTAAATCCCACAATATTAAATTCACCTTCAAATTCTTTACAAATTAATCATGTCTCGGTTATTTCTATCATATCGATATTTTCGCTTTTGACATACGCCTGTATTTCTTGTAATTTGTTCCTAATACTACGAGCATTAAAGTACATTGTCTTAAGAAACTCGTGATTATTTCTTTTTGACACGTTTAGAGTTTCAATATCATGCCTTACATTATAATTCTTTTATTTATTGTCACCATGCTCTATATTGATATTTGGTCCTTCAGTGAGATTCAATGCCTAACTAGCATTTCCCCTATCACGTATATATATATATATATATATATATATATATATATATATATATATATATATATATATATATATATATATATATATATACATATATATATATATATAATATATATATATGGTTTTACAAATATATATATATACTGTATATGGTTATATATATATATATATGAATATATATATATATATACATATATATATATATATATATATATACATATATATATATATATACATACATACATACATACCAAGGGTTTTTCCCCCTTACAAGGGAGGTGGCCAAAAAGGGAAAAGCACAAAAACATTTCCACCCATTCCATCCCATTCCATATATGGTTATATATGTACATATATATATATATATATATATATATATATATATATATATATATGAATATATATATATATATATGTATATGTATATATGTGTATATATACATATATATATGTATATATACATATATATACATACATATATATACATACATATATATATACATATATATATACATATATACATATATATACATATATATATGCATACATATATATATATATATATATATATATGTATATATATATATATATAATGAGAGCCGCAACGCACTTTAATTCCAAGCCATCAGCATCGGGAAACCCAATGGGGCCACATGCAGAAATTGAAATATAGTACTGCCGAAGATTCGAACTCAGCGATCATATGACAAGTCCCGTAGTAACTAACCAACTACGCCATCAAGATTCTCTCTTGATGGCGTAGTTGGTTAGTTACTACGGCACTTGTTATATGACCGCTGAGTTCGAGTCCTCGGCAGTACCATATTTCAATTTCTGCATGTGGCCCCATTGGGTTTCCCGATACTGATGGCTTAGAATTAAAGTGCGTTCCGGTTGTTAAAATGTATCTCTAATCACTGGGACCCATTCAGTGTTGTACATACACACACACACACACACACACACACACACACACACACACACACACACACACACACACACACAGACCTCTCGAATGGTTACGTTGGCGAAATGCGTGAAGGGATTCGAACCGGCCCTTACAACTCCCACTTGATGCAGCGGCCTTGGTGGTGAAATGGGTGGTTAATGGGTGTAGTAAGCGCCCTCCCCAATCTCGAGAGTCACTTAGACAATGAGTTCCCAAGGTTTCATGCTGTTTAGTGGTCGAGAGGTCTAAGGCGTGAGTGCGTCTTGGGAGTTTACTTCCAAGCGCATCGGGTTCGAGTCCCGTGCGCTACTGCCAAAGAGATTATCTGATTGTTGGCGACATGCGTGAAGGGATTCGAACCCGCCCATACAACACCCACATGATGCAGCGGCCGTGGTGGTGAAACGGGTGGTTGATGGGTGTAGTAAGCGCCCTCCCCAATCTCGAGAGTCAGTTAGACAATGAGTTCTCAAGGTTTTATGCTGTTTAGTGGTCGAGAGGTCTAAGGTTACGATTGTTCATACGGGAAGTAACGATGTAGGTAGGGTGAGATCAGAGGAGCTTGTTCGGAATTACAAGGTCCTCCTTCAGGAGATGAAGGAACGTGGGAGCCGTCACGTAGTCTGTGGGATCCTCCCGAGGATCTACGCAGGTTCGTGTTGGAACAGTAGAGCCATAGGGATCAATGATAGGATATCGCAGTTGTGCACACAATTGGGATACCACTTTCTTGATCCTTGGTATCTCTTTTCTAGGCGCCATGACCTTTACGCTTCTGATGGGATCCACCTTACCCGCAGAGGCAAAGATGTTCTTACAAACCTCATTGTGGGAGTTTGTAATGAACTAGCTCCTTTTTTAGGGTAGAAGGCCAAAGGGAAGGGGAAATAGAATGTACTTGGGAAAACAGTGTAGAGTATAGCATTAATGTAGAACAATGTACCAGTATAGGACAAAATATAATTTTTGGATTTAATGTCGCTAGAGGACGAAATGTCACATTAGGATATAATGTCATAGGCCAAAATGTCACAATGGGATGTAATGACAGTGGAGGACAAAAGATCACGATGGGAAGTAATGATAGTGGAGAACAAAATATCACGATAGGATGTAATGATAATGGAGGAGAAAATATCACGGTAGGATATAATGTCATTGAAGGCCAAAATGTAATTTTAGGAAGGGATACCGGACAGAATGTCAATGAAGGCCAAAATATCATGATAGGATGTAATGTCGCTAGAGGACGATATGACACATTAGGATGTAATGTCATAGGACAAAATGTCACAATAGGATGTAATGACAGTGGAGGACAAAAGATCACAATGGGAAATAATGATAGTGGAGAACAAAATATCACGATAGGATGTAATGATAATGGAGGAGAAAATATCACGGTAGGATATAATGTCAGTGAAGGACAAAATATAATTTTAGGAAGAGATACCGGACAGAATGTCAATGAAGGCCAAAATATCAAGATAGGATGTAATGACAGTGGAAGACAAAAGATCACGATGGGATGTAATTATAGTGGAGGAAAAAATATCACGGTAGGATATAATGTCACTGGAGGACAAAATATAATTTTAGAAAGGGATGCCGGACATAATGTCACTGAACGATGGGAGGCCGGCGTGAATCACGGTGACGTAGGGGGACAAAATGTACAAAATAGATCGGATGACCGTAATCGACCAGATGTCCCGTGGGGGAAATTTTAATTTTGATAGGAGAAATGTTAATGAGGCATTGTATGTCAATGAAGGACCAAATAATAATAATATAGAGCAAGGCATAAATAAAAAACAAAATTATAATATAAGACATGATATTGAAACTCAAAATGTGGCAAAAAGAAATAATCACGAGTTTCTTAAAACTATGTACTTTAATGCTCGTAATATTAGGAACAAATTTCAAGAAATACAGGCGTATGTCAAAAGCGAAAATCTCGATATGATAGGAATAACTGAGACATGGTTAAATGGTACAGAGTTCGAAGCTGAATTTAATATTGCGGGATTTAAACACTTTCATCAGGATAGAAACCACAAGAAAGGTGGGGGTGTTCTATTGTACGTTAAAAACAATGTTCATGCTTGTGTTTTAGAGAAAGTGAAACAGGATGCATATGACAGTTTGTGGGTTGAGGTTAACCCTAACAAATGGACAAAAAATGAATATAGGTGTAATATATAGGCCAAAGACATTATCATTAGCAGACGACAAACTGTTATTTCAAGAACTGTCTAGTTTCTGCAGCCGGGATTTATTGATAATGGGTGATTTCAATTTTACTGACATTGATTGGATGACCCTTGAACATGGCCATATAGGTAGTCGCTTGATTGATTTTCTTGGTGACAATTACTTAATTCAGCATGTAAAAGAGCCCACAAGATATGGAAACTTGCTCGATTTATTGATCACTAGCCGCGAAAGCATGGTAACTGATGTAGAAGTCGGTGAATCTGTTGCAAATAGCGATCACAATTTAGTCAGATTCAAACTCCTAAACAATTTTAGAATAGATACTTGTGCTTCTAAAATACCCGATTTCAGTAAAGCTCAGTTCATAGGACTACGTCAGGAGCTTCAGCTTACAGATTGGGAGGCAAAATTAAACGAAAGTCCTGTAGATCAGATGTGGGAAATATTTCAAAATACGCTAAGATGATTCAAACTTACATTCCTTTTAAGGACAGACGTCCCCCAAATCAGGCTCACCCAAAGTGGCTCGACAAAGAAACTGAAAAAAGTATTGCTAAAAAGAGACAGGCTTATAAGAAATATAAGTGCTCGGGTGCATCTAATGACTATGAAAGTTATGTATCAATACAGAGAGATTTAAAAAAGACAATAAGAAAAAGAAAACGACAATACGAAATGAACATCGCTGATAAATCCAAAGAGAATCCCAAAGAATTCTATAGTTACATTAGAGATAAAAAGGTTGTTAGGAATCACATTGGTCCACTATTATCTGCTGACGGTCAACTTGAATATTCAAATGAAGGAATGTGTAATATCTTAAACAATTATTTTAGCTCGGTATTCGTAAACGAAACACCTCAAAGTGAATTCCAAACTGAAACCTGTGAAAAGTCTGGGGTAAACTTACTCACTACGGTAAATATAACAAAAGAAAAAATTAAAAGGTGTATAGACAAACTCAAAGTTAATAAAACACCAGGGCCTGACGGTTGGCATCCAAGAATCTTAAAGGAAATGAAAAATGAGATTGTTGTTCCATTAGAAATTATTTTCAAGAAATCCATCATATCCGGAGATGTCCCAAGAGAATGGAAGCTAGCTAACGTTACTCCCATATTCAAAAAAGGTGACAAAAAGAAACCAAATAACTATAGGCCTATAAGTTTGACTTCGATCGTAGGAAAAATAATGGAAACTATCATCAGAGATGCTATCGAATATCATTTAGAAAGTAACCGTTTGATAAATGATAGCCAGCATGGTTTCAGACGGAAACGTTCTTGCGTGACTAACTTACTCGAATTCTACAACACAGTTATCTCGAATTATGACAAAAGAAACAATATAGATTTAATATATCTAGACTTTGCAAAAGCTTTTGATACCGTCCCACACGAAAGACTACTTACTAAATTAGCTTTGCATGGAATAAGTGGTAGCCTATTAGGTTGGACTAGTAATTGGTTGAAAGGTCGAAAACAGAGAGTTGTTTTAAATGGAAAAACTTCTTGATGGAAAAATGTTGCAAGTGGAGTTCCTCAGGGTTCCGTTCTTGGGCCACTTCTATTCATAGTATATATAAATGATATAGACAATGGACTAAAATCTACTGTTTCCAAATTTGCTGATGATACAAAACTGTGCGGAGTGGCAAATGATCACTCAAACCAATTAGATATTCAAGAAGATTTAGATCAATTACAGCAATGGTCTGAAAAGTGGCTAATGAAATTTAACACAAGTAAATGCAAGGTAATGCACATAGGTAAAAATAACAGTAAGTACGATTACAAGTTATTTGGAAATTCGTTAACAAAAGTGGATAGTGAAAAAGATCTCGGCGTAATTATCAGTAACGACCTCAAATCATCCAAGCAGTGTATTTCAGCCTCTGAGAAAGCAAATAAGATTCTGGGATTGATTGCGCGATCTTTTGATTTCAAAAGTCCATCACTCATTAACAAGCTATATAAATCGTTAGTTCGTCCACATTTGGAATATGCTGTTTCCGTATGGTCACCGAATCTCATTAAAGACATTGACAGACTGGAAAAAGTACAACGGCGAGCCACAAAACTGATTCCAAATATCAAAAATAAATCATACGAAAATCGACTTAAGCACATGAATCTGTTTTCCCTAAAAAAGCGTAGACTCAGAGGTGACTTGATACAGGTCTTTAAGATTTTAAAGGGAATTGACAACATCAAAAGTGACCAAATTTTCACATTGAATGAGAATCAGACAAGAAACAATGGTCTCAAACTGTCCGGAAATAGATTCAATTTGGAAGTAGGTAGAAACAACTTTGCCAACCGTGTAGTTAATGAATGGAATAAACTTCCTGCACAGGTAGTGCAATGTAGTTCAGTTCGAAGCTTTAAGAATCATTTAGATAAATACCTAAGTAAGATTCTGTAATGATTATAATTTATGTTATATTATTTGTTTTTGTTTTGTTATAATTTGTCTGTCTGATTTTCATTTATTATTAGTTATATGTCAATTTATAATCATTTACTATTTACCTTTTTGTTTGTTATTCAACTATACCTATGCATTTATTTATGTATTTTATTTGTTATTTTTACATTATTATAGTTTTAATTTATTATTATGATTTTTTTTTTTTTTTTTTTGCATCCGACCTAGATATGGATCAAAAGGTCTCCTGTCGGCATGCTCCGCCTTTGTAATCCTTTGTAATCCTTTGTGAGTGCGTCTTGGGAGTTTACTTCCAAGCGCATCGGGTTCGAGTCCCGTGCGCTACTGCCAAAGAGATTATCTGATTGATGTCGCTGTCCAATAGCGAATTTCTCGAATGGTTACGTTGGCGACATGCGTGAAGGGATTCGAACCGGCCCTTACAACTCCCACTTGATGCAGCGGCCTTGGTGGTGAAACGGGTGGTTAATGGGTGCAGTAAGCGCCCTTCCCAATCTCAAGAGTCAGTTAGACAATGAGTTCCCAAGGTTTTATGCTGTTTAGTGGTCGAGAGGTCTAAGACGTGAGTGCGTCTTGGGAGTTTACTTCCAAGCGCATCGGGTTCGAGTCCCGTGCGCTACTGCCAAAGAGATTATCTGATTGATGTCGCTGTCCAATAGCAAATTTCTCGAATGGAAATATATATATATACATATATATATATATAATATATGTGTGTGTGTGTGCATAAACATATATATGTATACATATATATATATTTATATGTATATAAACATATATATATATTCATATATATGTATATATATGTATATATATATATATATATATATATATATATATATATACATTCTTATATGCAAGCAATCACATCACTGTGATACGAAAAAAATTATCATCTCCCTTGGATGCCTAGCGTGCACACGCGCGCACGCACTTATATGCTACGAAAGGGTACTCCGACGCTTTCTCGGATCTTCCGAAGGAAAATTCAATTGTCCGAGTGACCCAGTTCACCAATCTTTTCTGGCGACGCACCTAGCAAAGAATAGACTCAGTGCTTCTAGGTTCAAGCCACCTGAAGCCCTCTTCTTGAAGAAAGTAACAGCTGCGCTGACAAAAGCGTAATCTGGTGTCTCTCAACGTTGCTTAAGAAGTCGAAGAGACGAAATCCTTTATATATCCATGTTTTTGTAACCATGTAAATAATATATATAGAAACAGTTTTTGGCAACCCTTCGATGTTTGAACGAAGCATGCTTTGTATTTGTAGACCAGAGAGCTGTCTGACACATTAAAGAAGACTACCAGACTTTAATTCACCAATGTACTGTAGAGTTAAACATAATCTCTACAAAATGCAAAAGAACCACAGAAGAAGGGAAACTTGTAGACAGTAAGTACTTTTGCATCGTACATCTTCAGACTAAATGAAAGAGATAATGAGTTGTGTTTAAATATAAGTATCAGGTAGCAACCGCACGAGGGGAGGGAGAAGACAATACAATGCGGATGGGCGTCTACCCCTTCGCCTTATGCGCTTGCTACCTGATACTTATGTTTAAACACAACGCTGCATCTCTTTCATTTAGGCAGAAAGTATAATAAACGAAAGTCCTTACTGTCCACAGGTTTCTCTTCTCCAGTGGTTATTTTGTATGTATACATACACATGTATACATACATACATACATACATACATACATATATATATATATATAAATATATATATATATATATGTACACTTCATTAAAAGTGATGGCTAAATGTACATTTATTTTTTATGTATTTTCTATGTGTCTTACTATGTATTCATGTCCTATTGAAAGGTATATAACTTACTGTAGGTGGTCATGTTTGCTATATCGCGATTTCGGGTTCAAGACCCTTCTTCAGTAGCTTTTAGCAATATTCTATATATACATATACGTCTTTTTCCTTCCACTCCTCCCGATCCCCGTGCTCCTTCCTCCCTCCCTCCCTCTCCTTCTTAAAATCCAAACCTCTCCCCTTCCTCATCCACTTTGTCCTTCTTTCTCCAACAGGCGCTTTCTTCATCCCGGCCACATTGAAGAGAACAC
>NC_134819.1:7500388-7502888 GCF_046742065.1 Oratosquilla oratoria
AAGCATGTAATAGGATAGAGGTGAAGGTAGATGTGGCTAAAAGTAAGGTGATGAGATGTACAAGGGGAGAGGATGGCAGCGAGTTGGAAATAAGTTTTAAAGGAAGTGGATGGTTTTAGGTATTTAAAGTCGCATGTGTTAGGAAAGAAAGGAGTGGGATTGAAGATAAACTGTATATTGAGATAAGCGAGTAAATGTCTTTGGGGGTTATAAAATTTTATGAGGAATTGACATTTGGGAATGGATGCAAAAAGGAAATTATATGAAGAGGCCATAGTGCCTATGGCAATGTATGGGGCACAGACCTGGAATTTAAGAGAGACAGAGGAAAAAAAAATCAAATGCAACGTCTGAAAAGTATGGTAGGGGTTACAAGGTTAGATAAAGTGAAAAATGAGGAGGTGAAAAGGAGAGCGGGGATGGAAATGGAGATGACAGATAGGACTGATGAATAGATATTAGGAAGTTTTGGACACATGAAAAGAATGAGTAAAGAAAAATTAACAAAAGCAGTGTGAAAGGCAGAGGTAGATAGAGTGAACTTGAGGGACCGTGAGTGGAAATGGATGGATGGAAGGGATGGAAAGAGCATTGAGGAAGATGGGAATATCTGTTAAGCAAGGAACGGAGGAGGCAGGAGGTAGGGGTGAGTGGAGAATGGCTGCGTATAGGTGATACTGTGATGTAAGAAAGGTAGGGGCGGGGGCTGGGGGGTAGGGAATGGTTATGTGTGAGTAATATGATGCAGCCAGAAGAGATTTCTCCCTGTCTTCCCTTTTTCTGCATGAGGGGACGGAGAGGGGGGATCGCCAATTAAATGAAGCAGCCTTGCTGTGGATATACTGTGCCTTGCTACCTTGCTTCTGATCCAAGGCAGTGGGCGAGATACAGGGATGACCCGTCATCCATGAGAAGCTAAAATGAGGGGGAGGAGAAGGAAGTGGGTGCGAGTGATATGGGTAGGAGTACGTACGTGATTTTCTGACGACTAACCTCCCTTGTAAGGGGGGAAAACCTTGGTATATAAGTAGATAGATAGCTTTCTTCATCAATGTTTTTGTCAGGTGTGTTTTCCTTGACCTTAGAGTGGACTTCATTTCAATTTTCTTTTATGAAGAATAAAATATATTAAAAAAATAATACATACATGAGTCATGAGTGTAATGAAGCATTGGGGGTAAACCATCATTAACTGTCGGGCCATACAAAAAATGTGCTGTGTATTGTTGCTTTGCTTGTGACGCAGACAGTGAGTGTGTGTAGAGAGGAGGGAGAATGGTTCTTCATCCACAAGGAGCCAAATGAATTAAGAAAATAAAAGGGTGGGAGGTGGGTCATGCTTTTGCCGGCTACTTCCCTTTAAAGGGGGAAGAGGCCTTTTGGTATTAATGCACGCAACATATGGGGCAGTTAACTTGTACCTCGCATCTAGGACTTCATTGGGGTGACTGTGGGGCGCATTCCATGTTGCAAGGGATGTTTAGATGCCAAATATCACTAGAGTGGTTAATTTGTAATTATTTTTGTTTTAAGTATGACATATCATTCACGAGGAACTACGATGAGAGAGAAAACAAAGAGTGGTGGATGGGAGTGGAATGGGTCAGGCGTGGCTGTGAGCCTTGACTGACTACTTCCCTTATAAGGAGGAAGAAACCACTGGTATATAGAGAGATCATCATTATTATTACTGTTGATATTATTATTATGATAAATATTTTTTTGCTTATTATTTCTTTCTTTATTTTTCACAACTTTTAATATATTTTTCTGTTCTGTTTATCTATCTTTTTAGTATTACGAAAACTTGTCAGGAGATTCCTTCAAGGCTGTAGTAGAAATTTCAACATTTCCTCGTTTTTTTCTTCAACAAGAAACGGTATAAACAAGTAAAAATCTGAAAAGAGTGGCTCCAGCAGAAGCCGCTTCATTTTCTGTTTCCTTCTTCAACACGAAACGATCTTAGCAAATAAAAATTTTGAATAAAGAGCGGCTCCTGCGGAAGCCTCCCTATTTTCTGTTTCTCTTTCAATACGAAATGGTATCAGTAAGACAACATTTTAAAGACACCTACCCATAACCCTGTAGTCCTAGTGAATCGTATCATATATGTATATATACATATATATATATATATATATATATATATATATATATATATATAGTTACGACTACAGACTCGTCGTAATGAAGGTTACGTACATTTCATGTATACGCATGTGCGTATGTGTACCTTGAGATTATGCCGGCCTTTCCCACGGGAGGCTTGGTTGTCTCGATGCTAACCAAACCGTCGATAACGACGTATGAAGACTGTCAAAGTGATTAATTCTATATATCAGACGTATTTCGTTCTTCTCTTGCTTTGTCTAACATGCTCCATTCATTGGATATAGATTTATGTATGTGTATTATCTTGTGGCTCTATC
Source organism: Oratosquilla oratoria (assembly GCF_046742065.1). Classification (NCBI taxonomy): domain Eukaryota; kingdom Metazoa; phylum Arthropoda; class Malacostraca; order Stomatopoda; family Squillidae; genus Oratosquilla; species Oratosquilla oratoria. The sequence goes on from NC_134819.1 coordinate 7,502,818, forward strand.
TTGTCAATCTTAGGAATTGATTTACGTAAGATTAGAGAAAATGCATATTATCATTGTCCTCGGACGCCAAA
>NC_134819.1:7512888-7520388 GCF_046742065.1 Oratosquilla oratoria
TCCTTCTCTTTCTCCTTCTCTTTCTCCTTCTCTTTCTCCTTCTCTTTCTCCTTCTCTTTCTCCTTCTCTTTCTCCTTCTCTTTCTCCTCTTTCTCCTTCTCTTTCTCCTTCTCCTTTTCCTTCTCCTTTTCCTTCTCCTTTTCCTTCTCCTTTTCCTTCTCCTTTTCCTTCTCCTTTTCCTTCTCCTTTTCCTTCTCCTTTTCCTTCTCCTTTTCCTTCTCCTTTTCCTTCTCCTTTCCCTTCTCCTTTTCCTTCTCCTTTTCCTTCTCCTTTTCCTTCTCCTTTTCCTTCTCCTTTCCCTTCTCCTTTTCCTTCTCCTTTTCCTTCTCCTTTTCCTTCTCCTTTTCCTTCTCCTTTTCCTTCTCCTTTTTCTTCTCCTTTTTCTTCCCCTTCTCTTTCTCCTTCTCTTTCTCCTTCTCCTTTTCCTTCTCCTTTCCCTTCTCCTTTTCCTTCTCCTTTCCCTTCTCCTTTTCCTTCTCCTTTCCCTTCTCCTTTTCCTTCTCCTTTCCCTTCTCCTTTTCCTTCTCCTTTCCTTCTCCTTTTCCTTCTCCTTTTCCTTCTCCTTTTCCTTCTCCTTTTCCTTCTCCTTTTCCTTCTCCTTTTCCTTCTCCTTTTCCTTCTCCTTTTCCTTCTCCTTTTCCTTCTCCTTTTCCTTCTCCTTTTCCTTCTCCTTTTCCTTCTCCTTTTCCTTCTCCTTTTCCTTCTCCTTTTCCTTCTCCTTTTCCTTCTCCTTTTCCTTCTCCTTTTCCTTCTTTTCCTTCTCCTTTTCCTTCTCCTTTTCCTTCTCCTTTTCCTTCTCCTTTTCCTTCTCCTCGCTCTTCTTCTTCTTCTTCTTCTCCTTCTTCTCCTTCTTCTCCTTCTTCTCCTTCTTCTCCTTCTTCTCCTTCTTCTCCTTCTTCTCCTTCTTCTCCTTCTTCTCCTTCTTCTCCTTCTTCTCCTTCTTCTCCTTCTTCTCTTTCTTCTCCATCTCCTTTCTCCATCTCCTTCTTCGTAGGTCTTCACTTCTTTCCGGGCATTCTGTCTTATTTCTTCATTATTGTGACGTTTCTTCGTTGTTTTCTTGTCCACTTATTTTTCCTTGTTGTCTTTGTATGGTGACTAACTTGTCTTCCTTTACTTAACTCTGGTTCTTTCTGTCCTTTTCGCCATTTTTAGATTACATTTTTTTATTTATTCGTCCATCTGTTGATTAGTTTATCTATTCAATTATTTCTTTATTTATTTGTTTGGTATTGTTTTGTTTTGTTTTACAGTATTTATGGATTTATTTCATGTCTATGTGTTTATTTGTTATTCTATTTATTGAATTATTTATCTTTACAATGCGTTGCTTGCCGTCTTGCCTGACGTAATTTGACCTGATTTTTTTTTTTTCCCTTTTTTTACTGGTCCCCTCCCCTTCCCCCGCTCTTCCCCTTTCCATTTCTCTTAAGTCCCTCCCTTCACCCTCCTCTTCCCCTTTCCCCGCTCTCCTTTACCAATCCTTCTCTACCATTTCCCTTTTCTCATCTTTTCACTCCCTACTCCTCTTCTTCTTCTTTGCCCTTTCCCTCCTCACCCTTTACCTCCTCTTTTCCCACTTTACCTTTCTTCCTCTTCTTCCCTTCTTCCCCCTTTTCTCCTTTTCATTTCCCTACACTTCTCGCCTCTTTGCCTTCTTCCCCTCACTCCAATGTTCCCTCTTTCCCTCTTCTCCCTTTTCTCATCTTTTCACTCCCTACTCCTCTTCTTCTTCTTCTTTGCCCTTTCCCTCCTCACCCTTTACCTCCTCTTTTCCCTCTTTACCTTTCTTCCTCTTCTTCCATTCTTCCCCCTTTTCCCCTTTTCATTTCCCTACACTTCTCGCCTCTTTGCCCTCTTCCCCTCACTCCAATGTTCCCTCTTTCCCTCTTCTCCCTTTCACCACCTTTCCTCTACCCTTCCTCTCTCACATTCTCCTCCACTTCCCTCTCCATTTCCTTCACCTTCCTCACTCTTCTCCCTCTTCCCCTCTTTCCCTCTCTTCCCTTCCCCCCTTTCCTTCCTTTCTCTTCATCTTACCCACTCGTTCCCGCGCTTTCTCCCTCACCTCTTCCCCCTCTCTCCCTCTCTCCCTCCTACCCCTAACGCCCCGTTCCTCTTTTCCATACCTCTCACTTCTTCCCCTGCCATCCCCTTCAACTGTCCACTCACCTCCCTTCCCTTCCACTCTCTTCATTCTACCCATCTCAACCCTGCCCTCTGTCCATCTTCCTCCTTCTTTCACTTACCCCCTTCCCTCTTCCCTATCCCCCTCTTCCCCCCTCCCCATCCCCCTCTCCTCCCGTGTCTCTATTGCCCCTCCGCTATATTTCATCACATATTCTCAGTAATTTCTGCGGCTCCTTTTCCTCTCTGGTCGTCTGTCATTGTTAGACGACTGCCGCTGCATCCCTGCCTGTCCTCACGTGTCCCGCCCACCCCATCTATTACTTTTGCCTCGCCCACCTTCGTCGCTTTTTTGCCTGTTTTTTTTTTTCTTCTTTTTTTTTTTTTTTTGTTAAGTTTTATGTTGATTTGATATATTTTCATTTTATTCAATCTATTCTAATTCATTTACAATTCATACGTATATATCTATATATCTATATATACATATATATATATATATATGTGCGTATGTGTGTGTGTGTGTGTGTGTGTGTGTGTGTGTGTGTGTGTGTGTGTGTGTGTGTGTGTGTGTGTGTGTGTGTGTGTGTGTGTGTGTGTGTGTGTGTGTGTGTGTGTGTGTGTGTGTGTGTGTGTGTGTGTGTGTGTGTGTGTGTGTATGTTTTGGGGGGTAGCCTTTGTGGATTTGAAGAATGTTTATAACAGGGTTAACAGGAAGGCACTGTGGGAGGTATTGCAGATATATGGGATAGGAGGAAAGTTGTTAAGAGAAGTCAAGAGTTTACGAGAGTAGTAGGGCCTGTGTTAGAATTGGAATTGGGGAGAGTGAATGGTTTGAGGTAAAGGTGGGACTTCGTCAGGAATGTGTTATATCGCCTTGGTTGTTCAATTTGTACATGGATGGAGTGGCGCGAGATGTAAACGCAAGGGTAATGGCCTGGGAATTGGAGATGGTTAGAGAAAATGGAGAAAATGGGAGATAAGTTATTGTTTGCTGGCAACACCACGCTTGTGGGAGGATCGGAGGAGGGCTTAGGAAATTAGTGACAGAATTTAAGAAAGTATGCGGAAGAAGGAAGTGGAAGATAAATATGGGTAAAAGTAAGGTGATGAGATGTACAGAGGGAGAATGTGGCAGCAAATTGGAAGTGAGTATCAAGGGAGAGAGACTGGAGAAAGTGGATAGCTTTAGGCACTTAGGTACGAATGTGGTGGGAAAAGGGAGACATGGAGGTGGAGGTACAGTATAGATTGAGATAAGCAAGTAAATGCCCTGAGGGATTCAAAAGTTTAATGACAAATAGACATTTGGGAATGAATCCGAAGAGGAGATTGTATGAAGGAATGATTGTGCCGACAGCACTGTATGAGGCAGAAACATAGAACATAATAAAAGAAGAGTTTAGATATGTTTGAGATGAAATGCCTGAGAAGTATGGTAAGGGTTACTAGTCTGGATAGAATGAGGGACGAGAAGGTATGGAGGAGAGCGGGGCTAGAAAAGGAGTTGGGAGATAGAGTTCATAAAAGTGTATTGGGATGTTTTGGACATATGAAAAGAATGAGTAAAGAAAGATTAGTAAAAGAGGTGTGGAAGGCAGAGGTGGAAGAAGTGAGCATGAGGGGGCGACCAAAGATGAGATGGAAGGATGGATGGGGGAAAAAGGCATTGGGAAAGAGGGAAATGTCTGTTCAGGAAGGAGGTGAGAAGACATGTGATAGGCTTGAGTGGAGAATGGTTGTGTATAGATGATGATGTGATGCATGGAAGGGAGTGGGAGGCGGATGGGGGTGAGGGAGTATGTGCGAATGATATTTTGACGCGGCCCGAAGGGATAACTTTCCGTCTTCTTTTTTTTCTGCATGAGGGGGCGGAGAGAGGTTCGCCGATTAAATAAAGCGGCCTTGCTGTGGATGTGCTGTGTCTTGCTGCATTGCTTCTGACCCAGGTCAGAAGGCGAGATAAAGGTGTGACCCGTCATCCAGGAGGAGGCAAGATAAAAGGGAGGGAGGGGGTAAATGGGAGCGAAATATGTGGGGATGGAATGGGTGGGAGTGGATTTTATCCCTTAGTTTTTGGCTACCTCTCTTGTAAGGGGAAAAAGCCGTTGGTATATGTATACTAGTAAGTGAAGAGATAGGTAAGCATGTAGTGGAGTGGAAGGAGGTTTCTTCAAGGTCAATGTGGATGAAGGTGAAGCTGGGAAGGGAGATGTGGGCTTTTGTAAGTGCGTATGGGCCTGGTAGTGAGAAGAGCGTAGAGGAAAGGGAGGCTTTTTGGATGAATTTAAATGAATGCTTAGAGGAATTATGGAGAGATGTCAATGTAGTGGTACGAGAAACCTTAATACTAGGGTAGAAAATGAACCAATAGACGGGGTGATCGGGAAGTATGGAGTTCTAGGAAAAATCGTAGTGGAGAGTTGATGATGGAGATATGTCTCAAAAGAGAGTTGATGATAGCAAATACAGTGTTTAGGAAGAAAGTCAAGCATAAGTACACATGGGAGAGGGTGGTGGATGGAAGGGTGGTAGATGTAGTGTTAATGTAGTGGTAACAAAGAGTATAGTAAGAAGAGTTAAGGATGTACATGTTCTAAGGGGAGAGAGTGGGGGAATATCAGATCATTTTCTGGTGGAAGTTGAGAGTGGTGGAATGGTGGAGAAAGAAGAAAAAGGCAGAAGGCAGGTAGGTACTTAGAGTAAACTGCTTAAATGAGGAAGAAAAGAAGAAGGAATATAAGAAGAAGCTGAGAGAGGAGTGAGAAAGAATGAAGGATAGAGTAGAAGAAAGAGTGGAGGAAAATGGGGATGGTTCAAGGAGGGAGTCATAAGGTGTACAATGATGATGTGTGGAACTAGGAGGACGGAAGAAAATATAAGGAAGGGTATTGAGTGATGGGATAAGGAAGCAAAGAAGGGTGTAGACGAGAAGAAGTAAGCTTTTATAGATTGGTTACAAATTAGGACGAGGGAATCATATGAGAGGTACAAAGTAAGGAGAAGAGAAGTTAAGCATAAAATACAGAAAGCAAAGAGGAGAGCAGATGTGAAATGAGGCAATAGTATGACAAAAAAAAATTAAAGTAATAAAAAGATGTTTTGGAAAAAATTAAGAGAGGAAGAGGAGGAGAATCAATTAGGGAAGAAAAGGTAAAAGGTGCAGATATTGCAGATGGCTTGCTCAAAATGACTTGACAAAGAAAATGAAAAAAGTATTACTAAAAAGAGACAGGCTCACAAGAAATATAAGTGCTCGGTCGCATGAAATGACTATCAAAGTTATGTATTAATAATGAGAGATTTAAAAAAGACGATAAAAAAGTGAAAACGACAATACGAAATTAATATCGCTGATAAATCCAAAGAGAATCCCAAAGAATTCTATAGTTACATAGAGATAAAAGGAATCACATTGGTCCACTATTATCTGCTGACGGTCAACTTAAATATTCAGATGAAGGAATGTATGACATTCTAAACAATTATTTTATCACAGTATTCGTAAACGAAACGCCTCAAAGTGAACTCCAAACTGAAACCTGTGAAAAGTCTGGGGTAAACTTACTACGGTAAATATAACAAAAGAAAAAATTAAAAGGTCTATAGACAAACTCAAAGTTAATAAAACACCAGGGCCTGACGGTTGGCATCCAAGAATCTTAAGGGAAATGAAAATTGAGATTGTTGGTGCGTTAGAATTTATTTTCAAGAAATCCATCATATCCGAAGATGTCCAAAGAGAATGGAAGCTAGCTAATGTTACTCCGATATTCGGAAAAGGTGACAAAATGAACCCAAATAACTACGGGGCTCTAAGCTTGACTTAAATCGTAGGAAAAATGATTGACATTATCACCAGAGATCCTTTCGAACATCATTTAGAAAGTAACTGTTTGATTTATGATAGCCAGACGAAAACGTTCTTGCGTGACCAATTTACTCGAATTCTACAACACAGTTTTCTCGAATTATGACAAAAGAAACAATATAGATTTGATATGTCTAGACTTTGCAAAAGCTTTTGATACCGTCCCCCACAAAAGACTACTTACTAAATTAGCTTTACATGGAATAAGTGGTAGCCTATTAAGTTGGACAAGGAATTGGTTGAATAATCGAAAACAGAGAGTTGTTTTAAATGGAAAAAACTTCTGAATGGAAAAATGTTACAAATGGAGTTCCTCAGGGTTCCGTTCTTGGGCCACATCTATTCACAGTATATATAAATGATATAGACCATGGACTAAAATCTACTGTTTCCAAATTTGCTGATGATACAAAACTGTGTGGAATTGCAGATGATCACTTAAACCAATGAGATATTCAAAAACATTTAAATAGATTACAGCAATGGTCTGAAAAGTGGCTAATGAAATTTAACACAAGTAAATGCACGGTAATGCACATAGGTAAAAACAACAGAAAGTACGATTACAAGTTATTTGGAAATTCGTTAACAAAAGTGGATAGTGAAAAGGATCTCGGCGTAATTATCAGTAACGATCTCATATCATCCAAGCAGTGTATTTCAGCCTCAGAAAGCAAATAAAATCCTGGGACTGATTGCGCGATCTTGTGACTTCAAAATCCATCTCGAATTAACAAGCTATATAAATCGTTAGTTCGTCCACATTTGGAATATGATCTTTCCGTATGGTCATCGAATCTCATTAAAAACATTGGCAGATTAAAAAAAAAAAGTACAACGGTGAGCTACAAAACTGATTCCAAATATCAAAAATAAATCATACGAAAATCGACTAAAACACATGAATCTGTTTTCCCTAAAAAAGCGTAGACTCGGAGGTGACATGATACAGATGTTTAAGTTTCTAAAGGAAATTGACAACATCAAAAGTGACCAAATTTTCACATTGAATGAGAATTAGACAAGAAACAATGGTCTCAAACTGTCTGGAAATAGATTTAATTTGTAAGTGGGTAGAAACAACTTCACCAACCGTGTAGTTGAAAAATGGAATAAACTTCCTGCAGAGGCAGTGCAATGTAGTTCAGCTCAAAGCCTTAAGAATCATTTAGATAAACACTTAAGCAAGATGATGTAATGACTATCATTTATTTTATATTATTTGTTTATTTGTTTTGTTACAATTTGTCCGCTTGTTTATTACTATTTGCTTGATTCTCATTTATTATTAGTTATATGTCAATTTATTATTATTTACTATTTACCTGCTTGTTTATTATTTAACTATACCTATGCATTTAATTATGTATTTTATTTATTATTAATATAGTTTTTATTTATTCATTTATTTATTCATCATTATTATGACTTTTTCGTATCCGACCTAGATATGGACCAAAATGTCTCCTGTCGGCATGCTGCGCCTTTGTAATCCTTTGTAA
>NC_134819.1:7530388-7537888 GCF_046742065.1 Oratosquilla oratoria
TTTCTCCTCTGGAGGGGGTCTGGGGGAGGGAAGGGGGTTATTTCTCAATAAAAGTTTGGAAGACTTCTTAGACTGGTAAAAGATAATAAAACTGAGATATTTGTCCTCGGGTATCGGTTTTACGTTGCGGCGGATGATATTCTTCATAACTCTTTCTTCAGTTTTATGTGCTGATGTCATGTGGCTTTTGTAGAATAGTTTAATGGGTGTCTTGTTTGGGGCGTCGGTGTGGGGGTTATGTCCAAGGTACCATCGGTCAACTTCATCCTTGATGGCTTTCTCTACAAGGTAATTAGGGAAACCGTTGTTTACTAGAACTTGGGAGGTCCGTTCGAGTTCGTGGTGAGCAGACGTCCAGTCTGAACAGTGGATGAGTGCCCTCCTGACGTACGCATTAATTGTGGACTTTTGAAATCATACGGGGCACTCACTTTGTCGATTTAGGCACCGTCCATTGTTTGTTGATTTGACGTAGACACTGGTTTTGTATCCAGTGTCAGAGTGGGAGACTTGTACATCTAGGAAAGGAAGGGAGGATGGAGGCGTTAAGCTAGAGAATTGATTCACGTTGTGGGTTTTGGTTACAATGGATAGGTCTCGGGGGAGCCATCAGCAGGTTGTCTCCTTAGGTTTTCTTTAATCAAATATACATGAATTAGTTTGGAGTATTTTTGCCTATCAGGAGTAAGAGCAACGTAGTTGAGGTTATTAGGGCGGTGAGAAACTATATAGGGACCTTGAAACTTGCGGGTAAGGGGAGCCCCAGGTATGGGCAGATACAGGGGTACCTTGTCACCGGGTTTAAAGTTTCGAACCTTGGCTTTCTGGTCAAAATGGTCTTAATTTTGACTTGAGACGAGGCTATGTTCTCTAAGGCAATGTTTCGGACTACTTTCAGTCGGTGTTTTAATTGATCAATATATTGGTTCACCGTCTGTTTGGGATGTTGAGGAGTCTTTTGATACCAATGTTCCTTAAGGAACATAAAGGGGCCTCTTCTTTGGCGACCGTACAGCACTTCGAAGGGACAGAACCCTAACGAGGACTACGGTTTCCTTTACAGCAAATAACATAAGGAACACTCCTTCATCCCAATCAGGAGATTTTAAACAAAATTTTCGAAGCATAGCCTTGAGTGTCTGATGCAATTTCGTGAGCGGGTGACCGCACAGAGAGGAAATTTTTTGGTATGTAAATGGTCTTCTACCAGAGTAGGGCTGAGGTAACAGGGAGAATTTACTATCTCGGGCGTAGGGACTACTAGGGAGCCGGCTAGATAGTTACCAAGGATGAAATCAATTCCGGGAATAGGCAGGGTTTTATACCAGATACCGATCTCCACTTCTTTTTTAAAGAATTTACTCTTGAGGAATACATTGATCAGCTCTGTGGACTGAACCGAAGACAGACTACTTATGGTTACTTTGGGTCTAGAGATTTTGGTCCCAATCTCGGGTAGAGCAGATTTTATGATAATGGACTGTGCGGCACTAGTGTCTCCAATAGTGAGGGAGCTAAGACTAGGTCGATTGTTCACTTTATAGTAGAGACATGCCTATTGGAATATAAGTACATAAGATATCTCTGAACAATATTATCGACAGTAACACATCAATCACCCTCGCTAGTGGGCGTGGCCGCCTGTTAATTAGGTCAACTTGACCCGGAAACTAGAATAGAGCCTTTTTCGTCATTTGCTCAATCTAACTGGTTATTTTGATGAAAGTAACGGCATAACAACTTTCAAAACATGATAGGGAAACATCTAATGGCATATTCAGTGAAAAATTGTCCAGAGTTTCATGTTGGAGGTCTTAATTAATTGGGTCACAATTGTTTCAGAGTGATAATATTACCTAAAATGCCATTTCCAGTATTACGTAAAATGTCATAACACAGTACACTGTTATTTAATCCTTTTCATCTGTCTCCAAATGCAACAATACGTCCAAGGCACAAGGTAAAAAATAATCAGAACAATCATGAGGATCAGCCTTCTAGTCTTCATGTGAACAGTCTCCGCTGCAGGCACACAAGACAGTACATTGCAGGTTTGCCTATCTGCATGAGCATCTACCCCGGCAGCCCTGTTTGCACTCAAAGCGAATCAGTTCCTTTAGGGAGTCCTGAGCTTGCTGGAGTGTCGTCCAGAATGGCATCCAGGGTTTGTTGTCCTCTCTCCCATCCCCAGCTCGACGGATTTCCGTCAGGGTGTCATCAAATGACGTGCTGCTCAAACGTTCGTGAACAGTTTCAAGCCATTCGTATTCCTCTTTGTGGTTTTTTACTTCTTCGAGAATTTCTGGCTTGTGAGGCCCGGTGGACTTGGGCACAAACTGCTCTGCTGAAGAAACTGCAGTAGGAAGTATGGTGGTATACTTCTTTGGGAATTGAGGAATGCCCTGGCATGGTTCTGTAGGGTCAAACAGTGGGGCAGGCTGCTCTTGGCCATCATCATCCACTCCCCTAGTCTGGATGAGGGATATCCCAGTGCCATGGAATGAGTCTGAGGCTGTGGTGGACCTGGGATTGTGGTCGATATTGTCCACAACTCCGACTCTGAGTGTTCAATGGCCGCTGGTCCATCTAGTATCGAAGCAATAAGGGTTTTCAAGGCTGATAGTACTGACTTTTCTAGACAACTGTCTTGAAAATTTCCGTTGAACGCCGCCTTGAACTTGAATATTTCTTTCCTGACCACTTCCGCTGCCCTCACTAATCCCACGGCGTCAGAATCCTGAGTACAGACCTGCTTGATGGCAGCCCCCAGATCCTTGCTAAACATGAGAACAACTTTTTTTCTTCATGGGCGGAGAACAAATCTGGCACATTGGCTAGGAGCTTTTCGCGAAGACGCATGGAGTGAACTCTCTCTGGAACATGAAGACCGTGGGCTTCCAGGCGACTGGCATACAGGCGACATAGGTGAGACATGTAAAACATTGGCCTGGTCTCAGGGTCATCTCTGTACCTTTCTACAAAAGCCACGACCTCTGCAAACGCCATTGCCTGTAACGATGACGTATTGTCTTCTTTGCTGGGTTTAGGTTGTTTTCTGTAATATGGTACCAGACACTTCAAATGGTAATTTGCGTCACCTGTTACCATGTCTGTGTTGGCAAGCTTTCGGAGCACATTGGTGTCATTGATATGGACTGCTATATAATGAACTTTGTGGTGCACTCCTAATGTCCATGCTACATGAACCCCTTTTGGGCCTGGTGGTTCGTCACAGAAGAAACACAGCCGGGGTTTGGTTTTTGTGCCTGCTTGTGCCTTTTCACCATCATAACCCTCTGCTGCAGCCGAAAACGTACCAGCTGCTCTTGTAGTTTTTACCGGGCTTGCAGTCGGACTATCTGCTTGCTTTCTCTTTCGCTCCAAAATGGTGCTGCTCACCTTTGAGAAACATGATTTGTGCCAGGAGGCAGATTTCAGACGAAATGTTTTCTCAAATCCATCTCCTTCATCAAGACGGCATAGGCTCACATCTACAGGATTGAAACCCATTTTTTGAAATTGTTTGAGATTTTCAGCAACATACTTGTAACCAGCCGCAGGGGTTTTTCTTGCTGGGCAGACAAGTTTTTCTGTTTTTGTCACTTGACACAGAGCACATTATGACCAATCTATTGGTTCTTCAGGTGGTGGTGGCTCAACTTCGATATCAGGAACCTTAATGCGCTGAGATTCCTTTGCCATTGTCTCGTCTACTGAAATCTGCAACAGAAACAAACGACAGTTAGTGTATAGGTGAATCGGCACTTTTAATCAATCACTGATCGGCTCTTATATTGGCCTGGGAAAGTGTTACTGTCGTTTTTTTTTTAATCCTTGAGGGTAGATTTATTAATGGACTAAGTGGCATATTTCTACTCTTCAGCGAACAATCATATGTCTTAGTTCCCCCACTATAAGAATAGTAATGGGGAGGAAAGGACCGTGTCGGGAGAGGGGGATTTCACCTTGAGATTTGAAGTCTTAGAAAGGGTCTTTCTGGGATTAAGAACCAGATTTTGCAGCATGGAACATAGGTCTTGGAGGGTTTTGCGAGTTAGTTAGACTTTGCCTTGAGGGGGATTTACTTCTACGTTTATATAATTATTTTTGCTGGTTAGTGAATGAGGAGGTTCTACAGCCTGGAGCCTGACATCGAGAAATATGGTGACCAGGTTTCTTACAGTAGTTACTGGTATCGGAGGGAGGTGTATAAGTTGCCCTAAACCGCTTATCATCCTGAGATGCGAGGGAATCTGCTGACGACTTTACACATGGACCCTCATGTTGTGATCCCAACCTGTGCACCACCGTAAATTGATCGGCTAACAGGGTAGCCTCATTCAAGTCTAGTACATCCTTGTCACTGATATATACCATTACTTGGAATGAAATTCTTTGTTTGAACTCCACAATGACCATCAAGTTTACCAATTGATCATACGTGTTAATTTTACGGGAAGAAAACCATTGCTTGAAGAGCTTTACCTTTTCGGCAGAAAATTCTACATAAGTTGAAGTTAAAGATTTTAACAAGTTTCTAATTTTTTGCCAATAGGATTCTGGGGTAACTTGATAGGCATTAAGGATACTGATTTTGACTATTAAAGACCTTGGCAGGAGTTCCTACTAGTTTACTTTGAATAAGCCACATCCATCCTTCCTCGAGACACTTGAAGTGTACTGCGAGTCTTTCGAACTGCGGAAAGAAGTACCCTAGTTCTGACTCGTCAAAAGGGGAGATAGAGGCTATGTTGTTGTGTAGTTGGATGGAAGTCTTTATCTCTCTATTATATTGAGCTAATTCTATCTCGTGTCTCTGCTCAAGTTCTTTCATCTCACGTTCATGTTCACGCTGACGTTCACGCTCTTCTCGCTCATATTCAATTCTCTCTCTTTCTAACTTAAGTCTTTCTAGTTCTAAGGAAACTATTGATCTATTCGTGTAGTCAGGGGTAGGGCGGATATTACTAGGATCTGGGGGAGTGTTTAGTGTTTGGTCGTGTGTGGCTGTCTCTGCTGTTCCTACTTCTGTGTCTGATTCTACATTACGTCCTGTGGTCCCACTAGTGCCGGGAAGTAATTGATAGGCGTCAACATCTAAGACTTCCAAATCAATGAGGCGATTTATGACAATGCTTCTAAGTTCTGTTTTGTTAAGAGGAGGAACATTTATATTATAAGTTTTGGCCAAAGCTCGCCACTCTCTCAGTTTGAGGTCACCTGCTAATTGATCCACAGAGGGATTCTCTTGGAAAGTGTCGATTTTGAATACCATTTTGAATGGTGGGTTAATTGATTATTTAGGAGAATGATAAGAATTCCACTCCAATGAATTACGTTAACCAACTCTTGAACTTAACAAGGAATAAACGGGACGTTATTCAATGTTCGGTTAGAAGTGGAAGCAGTGGATTTGAAGTACCCAGGTCAGAAAACAATTGTTCTGATATATGCTAGTTAGAATACCAGCGCTCAGGACTACCCAACCAAAACTACAGATAGCCTGCATAGAGGGTCGTCGTTCTCCCACTCGGGCGCTGAGCCGACTGAGGTAAATAATGTGTCTGGATTCTAGCTAGCACGACATTCTATGCGAGTATAGAAAACTTTGGACACTGCTAAGACCAAAATAACTCCGTATACAGATATTAGGAAAGTTTCTACAAGAGTCATGACAAGGTTTGACAGAGGGCTTACAGTAAGTATAGAAGTTTAGGTGGGGCCGACAGTTAACTCGATGATTGGTAGTTGAATACCGAGAGAATGGGTGAGTTATAGTGCCGCCAAGAATTGACCGTTCTCCTTTGGAACCATAAAATAAAGAGGTGGCCTGTTGGACATATGAATGTCGAGCAGTTTTGGAGTGGGAGGGGAGGGGTAAGAGGTCTCACGCTTCATAGTTCCGTTTTCTTTCACCATAAGAAAAAAAAAAAGAGGTAAATTGTTAAATTGTAAAATTGGTGATTTGTTGTACTGACAAGCGCGATAATATTGATCTGTATTGTGATGGTTACTACGAGAAAAAGAAATTTATAGACTTCTGAAATATTCCAAGTTCGTTATATTAATTTACGTACGGTAAACTAATGAATCGGTGGAGAGGCCCCCATTTCTTATGGCTTGCATAGGTGTGCCGAATTGCTCTAGGACTCGGGAGTAGTAGCCAGGTCTATACGGGGTGGAGACCGATTGTTTACGGAGGCACGAAGCAGCCGTAACAAAGTACGTTCATAGACGTAGTGGCAAGTCGAGAAGTCTAATACCATGAAAACATTTAAAATGTACCATCACCAATACAAATAAATATATCCCGAGGGATGACATTAGACATATTACTAAAAAAAATACAATGATAATAGAAACTTATAAATAATTTAAACACAAGAGAAATGTTCCCAATCACAAAAGTACATGTAAAGGAAGACAGATATAAAATGGGGGGGGGGTATTCCACTTATACCAAGAGTCTATTATTACTCAGTTTAGTTGTAGACGGAACGAGGTTTGTCCTGGGGGAGGCCGGTGGTTGAGCAGCAGGTAGAAGGGCTGGAATGATGTCAACGCAAGCGTTGTGAGACCTGGAAGAAGCCACTGGTCTGGGATTGTGTAGGGGCTTCCCGAAGGTGGTGGTCGCCTTTTAATAGTGGGTGGAGTGGACGGAGCTATGACGTGGACCTCGTCAACTTCGAGTCCGGCTCGAAAACAGGTCCGAATCAACCACCCAATAAAGCTGGTAGCAAGTTGTTGACTTGGATGTGGAGAGGGGGTGATAGGTCGTTTACGAGAGCCTTTGAATAGTCGTGGTTTCGGGGTTGACAAAAGAAAATTACTGTGGTAACCAGTGACTATGATAATAATAATGATAATAATGATAATAATAATAATAATAATAATAATAATAATAATAATAATAATAATAATAATAATAATAATAATAATAATAATAATAATAATAATATATATACTGTATACATACATACATATTGTATACATACATATATATGTATATATACATACTCTATACATACATACATACATACATACATACATACATACATACATACATATATACATACATACATACATACATACATACATACATACAAACATACATACATACATATATACATTCATACATACATAAATACATACATACATACATACATGCATGCAAATACATATATTTATGTACATATACAAATATTTTGTTAAGACATTCTGACAGGTTGACGTGAGTAGGAATAGAAATCACAGGAGTCTTAGTCTGATTTTATTCCTGACTAGTTCCGCAGATATGCCTTCTTCATTTTCCCTCTCGGATTATCGTTGAGTCTTTGTTTTCCTTTGTCTGCACCCTCAATCCTGCGTTGTCTTCCACTTTGCTTCAATTCTGAGTATTTTCATCTCCAACAGGATCAGCTCTCTCCTCCTCCTCCTCCTCCTACTCCTCCTCCTCCTCCACCTCCTCCTCCTACTCCTCCTCCTTCTCGCCTCCTCGTC
>NC_134819.1:7542888-7550388 GCF_046742065.1 Oratosquilla oratoria
CCCCCTAGTGGGCCGCAGAAACTTACCAAGGGATCCACAGTACGGGGAATTCAACATATCACAGTTGATCCTGCCATAGCTCAGTTTTTATAGCTCATGATTACACTATGTATCTTAATCGATATATCCAATTTATTTTCTAGTTTCTCCCTGTGAAAAAATATATCAACTATTCTTACATGCAAATCTAAAATGACATCCTATCTTATTTCGTGTCAAGGGGTCCCCTGAAAAGTCGATGTAAGGAATCCGCAGATCTTTAACGTCTGAAAAACATTTTGAGGACTAGCAGAGTGGGTAGAAGAAATAACTGCTTTGGCAGCAGATAAGGGCTCCTTACTATGAGATTATTACTCTACAACAATGATGTTTAAATGGAAATGGCAGAGACCAGAAACAATATCAAATAAAGGCACGAAAAAAGGAACATTTCCTGGGAAAGGCGACTTCGATACAATGATGTCACTAAAGAGGATTCTTCGGCAGACGCTACCAGAGGCTCCCAGGAGCTCTCAATGTAAGCCCGGTGACCGAGGACGGGAGCTTTGTGGAGCGGAGGGCGGAAAAAAAGACGTAAATAATATTGAGTAAGAAACGCGACGAGGATTTTCGATGCAAAGACCTCGGAAGAAGAAAATAAGGAAGAGGAGTAGGAAAAAATGAGGAAGATAAAGTAGAAAAATGGCAGTGTCAACAGGAGAATATATGTGCATACGTTCATATGTATAAATATGCATATATATTATATATATAATATATATATACATATATATATATATATACATATATATATATATACATAGTATATATATATGCATATATATACAATATAAGGAAGAGGAGTAGGAAAAAAATGAGGAAGATAAAGTAGAAAAATGGCAGTGTCAACAGGAGAATATATGTACGTACGTTCATATATAAGATATGCATATATATATATATATATACAATATATTATATATATATGTATACTATATATATATATTTATATATATACAATATATATATATATATATGTACAATATATATATATATATGTATATATATATATACAATATATATATATATATGTATATATATACAATATATATATATATATATATATATATATATATAATTAAATCTCTACACATAGCTAATTGCAACAGTACAAACAAAAGGACAAGAGACTTAAAGTGGGCAAAACTCACAGTCACTTATGCCCTCAATGAGTGGAAATCCGTACCATGCACCAGACTCCTGGACTAAATCTCACGCTTTCCTTGCCACATTTTTCGTTTTATTTCAAACAATTGTTATTCTTATCTTTTATGTGTTTCTTTTGTCATTATTATTTCTTTTCCTTTAAAGTAATACTATTTTTCTTGCCACATTGTTATTAATTTATCATTAACTTCTTCTGTGAGTTCCTTTACACTCGGAAAGGTATGCACGCATATAAATACGGCACTTCTAGCCCTGTAGCGATATTCTTTTGAAGAAGTTGCAGTGAAATTAGTCAAGAATAAAATTTTGAATAAGACTCCTGTCTTTCCTCTTCACACACACACACACACACACACACACACACACACACACACACACACACACACACACACACACACACACACACACACACACACACACACACACACACACACACACACACACACACACACACACACACACACACACACACACACACACACACACACACACACACACACACACACACACACACACACACACACTCACATATTACTGACTCCAGTTCCATACCTTATTTAGGTCTTCCTGTAGTGATTCGCAATCCTTTTTAGTTTTTACTTTCCTTAACAGTTTGGCGTCGTCTGCAAAGAAGCTCCTGTGACATTGCACATCATCATTCATGTCATTCACATAAATAGCAAACATTATTGGAGCCAATACAAATCCTTGAGGAACTCCATCTGATTACCTCTTTCTAATCTGAATATTTTTCTCTGACCACTACTCTCATCTTTCTACCAATCAGGAAGCCCTCCATCCATTTTAGTAGGTTCCCTTATATCCCTCCTATATGTTCCAGTTTTATTAATTTTTTGCGTGGTACTTTGTCAAAAGCTTTTCGTAAGTCCAGGAAGGCACAATCAGCCCATCCATTCCTTTCTGAGTGCACTTTTTTTTTTATTTAATTTTCACCAATTTTGTATTTTTTTTTTTAAATTCGGTTTTTGCTTTTACCAAACTCCATTATGCCCATAATGCACCCAACGTTGATGTGTTCAATGTAATCCCAATGTTTTCAGCCAATTTGCAATCAGAGCTGCAACACGAGCAATCAGAAATATGAACTTTGTTATTAAAGAAGAAAGAATGGTTCTTTATCTTCAAAAGGTTTCTTCACTTATGGTTGTATAATGCCGAGGTGTGTGTATGGGGGAGTGCGTGTGTGTGCGATTCACTATGGTCATTGGTCACGTGTTGGACTCGTGATCGACAGCTATTACGCTTGCAGCTGAGAGCTCTGTGTGTGTGTGTGTGTGTGTGTGTGTGTGTGTGTGTGTGTGTGTGTGTGTGTGTGTGTGTGTGTGTGTGTGTGTGTGTGTGTGTGTGTGTGTGTGTGTGTGTGTGTGTGTGTGTGTGTGTGTGTGTGTGTGTGTGCGTGTGTGTGTGTGTGTATGTGTGTGTGTGTGTGTGTGTGTGTGTGTGTGTGTGTGTGTGTGTGTGTATGTGTGTGTGTGTGTGCGTGTGTGTGTGTGTGTGTGTGTGTGTGTGTGTGTGTGTGTGTGTGTGTGTGTGTGTGTGTGTGTGTGTGTGTGTGTGTGTGTGTGTGTGTGTGTGTGTGTGTGTGTGTGTGTGTGTGTGTGTGTGTGTGTGTGTGTGTGTGTGTGTGTGTGTGTGTGTGTGTGTGTGTGTGTGTGTGTGTGTGTGTGTGTGTGTGTGTGTGTGTGTGTGTGTGTTTGTGTTGTGTGTGTGTGTGTGTGTGTGTGTGTGTGTGTGTGTGTGTGTGTGTGTGTGTGTGCGCGCGCGTGTGTGTGTGTGTGTGTGTGTGTGTGTATGTGATAAATCATTGTCTTAGATTACATCTCTCTCTCTCTCTCTCTCTCTCTCTCTCTCTCTCTCTCTCTCTCTCTCTCTCTCTCTCTCTCTCTCTCTCTCTCTCTCTCTCTCTCTCTCTCTCTCTCTCTCTCTCTCTCTCTCTCTCTCTGTCTCTCTCTCTCTCTCTCTTGTCTCTCTTTATCTCTCTCTCTCTCTCTCTCTCTCTCTCTCTCTCTCTCTCTCTCTCTCTCTCTCTCTCTCTCTCTCTCTCTCTCTCTCTCTCTCTCTCTCTCTCTCTCTCTCTCTCTCTCTCTCTCTATCGTGCGGATATGCGTGTGTTCCGACGTGCTAGCGTACACGGGTACATATGGATGTATACGTGTACAGGTATATTTACACTAACATGATTATACACAAACTCATCCTAGCATGCGTTTATGTGTATGTGTGTGCTATGTTGATTAAAAGCTACATTTTTTTCAGACGTGAAGCGTAATATCATACTTGAAATTTAATGAACAAGTAAAGATCTCTTAGCATCATCGTTCCACTGTTTCTGGCGTTGGAAGAAAACTTCTTTTGAAGAAAACCTTCCTTCTGTGTGATCAAAGCCTCTCGTCTGACTGTGTGATCAAATCTCTCAGTTGTTTGATCAAAACCTCTCAGTTGTGTGATCATAGCCTCCCAGCTGTGTGATCAGCCTCTCAGTTCTGTGATCAGTCTCTCAGCTGTGTGATCAAAGCCTCTTAGCTGTGTGAACAGTCTCTCAGCTGTGTGATCAGTCTCTCAGCTGTGTGATCAGTCTCTCATGATCATTCTCTTACCTGTGTGATCAGTTTTTCAGATATGCGTTCAAAGTCAGCAATGTGATCAGTCTTTCAGCTGTGTGATCAAAATCTCTCAGTTGTGTGATTAGTCTCAGCTGTGTGATCAGTCTCTCAGATGAGTGATCAAAAGTTCTCTTCTGTGTGATAAAAGTCTCTCAACTGTTTGATCAAAGTCTACCACCTGTGTGATGAAAGTCTCTTAGCTTTGTGATCAAAGCCTCCCAGCTGTGTGATCAGAGTCTCATGATCAGATTCTCACCTGTGTGATCATCTACGGGAAGTCTCCCCCGGAGACATTTCTCCATCATCCAAGACGCCCGCTGCCTCCACCACGAGAACACAGAGACGCTGGACTACTCTTCTCCACCACTGCAAGAATCGGAGCATCTCCCCCCTCCTCCAACATCGCATCACGCTCCGCACGATTATCTCTACGCGCCAACGATCATCGCGGCATCTACAAGCCAACGGTCCTCCACTCCCCGCATCTAAGCTGCGCAAGAATCTCCACCTTCAATTTTCTTATCTTATTTTCGTATATACAAACACATCTTGGTTATATATGTTCTCACTTACCAACGATAACATAATAAATGCTCACCCTGTTTCCAGCGGTGCATCCTTCCATCTTTTCACCCCACTGCAGCCCCGTCACCGCCGTTCTCCAACATCACATTGGTTAAGTAGATAATTTTCCGTTCTCAGTGCCTCCTAATAGCAATACGGTTTCCACACAAATTTTATTCAATATATGAACGTGTCCACAACCCTCTCTGACTCGACAAACCGACCCTATACACAAAGCCAAGCTACGTCTCCACCAACCATGCCCCCCTTCTAATTCCTACTCTTCAGAAAATTCAACTCCTAATCACAACACTATGACAACACAAAACCTTATCACAGTCATTAAGGACGAGACAACATTAACACTCTTCAACTGCAGGAACATTCCTGTACACACCTTCCTCACCGAGATTTACTCAGAAATACTACGTAGGAATGTCACAGACGACAAAGATATCCAGCTTAACATCCAAATTAGATAAGAATAACTCCTTAGCTGGTAAAGTCAATCAGTCTGACTTATTTGAGGAAACACATTCATTTGATCAATTTGTTGAAATTTTTAAAAAGTCATTTGCGGTATTTTGAACCAGTTGGAGCACTTTCCTCCTTATACTCATTGGCAAAAACGTACAGTCATGGCCCACACACAACTAAAAGAGCTTCAGCATTTAAGAGTAGACTCATTGAAAGCCTAAAAAAGACTGGGTCTCAGAGAACACAATTTTATTGGATAACGTAGTCTCCCTCAATGAATACTTTTGCCTTCTCTCACAATTACACCCAGACACACTCCAGAAAGCAAGCACCATTGCATTCACACCAGGTATCACATTAGGCGAATTCCCCAGGAAATTCTCTGACACAAAACCAGCCGGTACTCATAGCACCCACACACACAATAGCACAGGTCACATGGTCCCCCTCACATAACACGAGAGCAAGACATACATCACACACGCGAGATTGTTCACGGCAATTAATGTTTCTCAGCTGGCTATATTATCAAACTCTCTCTGCTGCGTGATCAAAGTCTCTCAGCTGTGTGATCAGAGTCTCTCAGCTGTGTCATCAAAGTCTTTCAGTTGTGTAATGAAAGTCTCTCATTTGTGTGATCAGTCTCATCTGTGTGATGAAAGTCTCTCAGTTGTGTAATCAGAGTCAACTGTGTAATCAAAGCCCCTCATTTGTGTGATCAATTTATTAGCTGTGTGATCAGTCTCTCAACTGTGTGATCAATCAGTTATATGATAAAAGTTTCTTAGTTGGCTGTGGGATCAAAGTCTCTCAGTTATGTGATCAGCGTCTCTCGGATGTGTGATCAAAGTCTCTCAACTGTGTGATCAATGTTCCTCAGCTGGGTATATGATCAAAGCCTCTCAACTGCGTAATCAAAGTATTTCAGCTGTATGATCAGAGTCTCTCAGATGTGTGATCAAAATATCTCAGTTGTGTGATCAAAGTCTCACAGCTGTGTGATGATTCTCTCAGCTGTGTAATCAAAGTCTCTCATCTGTGTGATGAGTCTCTCCTCTGTATGATCAATCTCTCAACTGTGTGATCAAAATTTCTCAACTTTGGGATCAAAGTCTCTCGGAAAGGGAGAGTGCTATCTTCACATACACACACACGTAAACATGCACATATGTATTTACATGTGTACAGACACATATAAATATACATTCAAACACATACAGGTATACGTACCCATTCACACATATGTACACATATATACACACATACATAAGGCATACATATAAATATACACTTACACACACAAATACATACATATATACACATATTCATAATATCACAAATGCACCTGTAGTAACTCACTTGATCTGTACCCCAGAAGGAATGAATGAAATTAAGAGAGGAAGAGGAGGTGAATCAAATAGAGAAGAAAAGGTTATAGGTGCAGATGGAGAAATGATAATGGAAGAGAAGGCAGTAAAAGGAAGATTGGCAGAGTATTTTAGGTAGCTGCTTAATATGAAGGAGCATTGGGAGAGAAAGGTAGTTGCAGTGGGAAGAGCAAATAGAATGACTGTGATGAGTAAGGAAAATGGAGGAGAAATAAGGAAGGATGAAGTGAAGGCCGTTGTTAAGATGATGAAAGCAGGTAATGCACATGGTCTGGATGGATGTAATGCAGTATGTCTGAAAAAGGGAGGTACAGTGATGGTGGACTGGCTGGTGAGGTTATTTATTTATTTATTTATCTATTGTTATTATTATTATTATTATTATTATTATTATTATTATTATTATTATTATTATTATTATTATTATTATTATTATTATTATTATTATTATTATTATTATTATTATTATTATTATTATTATTATTATTATTATCATCATCATCATCATCATCATCATCATCATCATCATCATCATCATCATCATCATCATCATCATCATCATCATCATCATCATCATCATCATCATCATCATCATCATCATCATCATCATCATCATCATCATCATCATCATCATCATCATCATCATCATCATCATCATCATCATCATCATCATTATTATTTTTATTATTATTATTATTATTATTATTATTATTATTATTATTATTATTATTATTATTATTATTATTATTATTATTATTATTATTATTATTATTATTATTATTATTATTATTATTATTATTATTATTATTGTTATTATTATTATTATTATTGTTATTGTTATTATTATTATTACTTCATTAATATTATTTTTTAAGAGAGGGTAGAGTGCCGGAGGACTGGAGTAGTGCCTGTATAGTTCCACAATGGGACAAGTGTGAGTGTAGTAGTTTGAGGGATTAACTTGTTAAGTGTAGTTGGGAAGACTTATGGGAGGGTCTTGATTAAGAGGATTAGGAGAGGAACAGAGGGAGTAATTGGTGAGGAATAGTGTGGGTTTAGGACAGGTAGAGGTTACGTAGATCAGATTTTTGTGGTAAGATAGATATGTGAGAAAGCTATAGGAAAAGGTAAGGATTTTTGGGGGGCTTATATGGATCTGGAAAAGACTTATGAGGAAAGCTCTTAGTAGATATCAAGAGTTTTTACGAGAGTAGTAGAGCATGTGTCAGGATTAGAAATGG
>NC_134819.1:7557888-7560388 GCF_046742065.1 Oratosquilla oratoria
AGGTTTTCTCTAAGGCAATTCTGGTTTGAAATCATCTGAACTAGTTACTTTTAAAATCTTCAAGACTGTATTCTTTCATTTGGAGAATACTTTACTATTAGCAACTGAGTTGGAATGGAAGTAGTCATTAATGAATCTCAAAAGAAAGACGCAGTGTATGCCAACTGGTATATTTTTGGCATAGTAATAGTATTGAATAACTATTGACTCCACCGAAAACTATAGTTTTTCGTCTCGTCGTGAGGCGTCTTCAGGGTGAGGACTGCTTTGTTAGGATGCTCTGCTATATTGAAAGGTCTTCCAAGGAATAATGACCGCTGGTTGGGTGGGCTGGATTATAAGGCAATGTAACAGCTCAGCCTGCCTAGCTCAGACGGAATACTAGCCCTCATCGTCCGAGAGGGGCAGCATGAGATTTTGTCCGGGAGCCAAGAAGGTGGGAATTTGTTTGGAAGCTCTAGCCTGAGTTGCTATTGCTCTGGTTACTGGTCCTAAGCGCTGATTAGCTAGCTGGACATGTTGCACTTGTTCGTGGGGCTGCTGCTGTCTAAGGGTTTGTTGCTCCTGAAGGGAGTTAGTATTAAGAAGGCGCGCGGAAGTGAATATAAAATCGGCAGCTTGCTGTATGTTTATGATTTCATCAACCTTTCTACCACCACCCTCTCCAATCAGCAAGAGAAGCTCCTAAACCTAGGACTTAACTGTCATTTCATTCGCCGGCCTCATCCTGAAAGTAAGCGAATCGAAATTGAGTGCCTGATAGATCGACTCCTCACCCTGCAGAACGAGAGAAAGGTAACCCTTTCTCCTACCATCAGAGAGGACCTTATCGGAGAATCAGGACGCGACAGAGGAAATTATAGAGGCCAGATCCTCACCAGAGATTTGAAAGAAGACGCCATGGAGTTACGCGAGAGAGATGACATCATTATCCGCAAAGGAGACAAGTCTGCAGTCTACGTCATCATGGATAAGGACTCCATTCTTAACAATCCTGCAAAATTCCTGCGACTCCAGGAGGATCCTACTGAGAATGTGAAGAAGAGGATTAACCAACTCATCCAGAGAGCTAACTTTTCGACGAAGAATTTTAATCCAGTGATAGGTGACTATGGTCCTGGTTATAGTTACGACACTGTAAAAACCCACAGACCAGGTAACCCCCTGAGACCTATTGTTTCACAAATCACCACTCTCACCTACCAAGTTGCCAAGAAGCTAAACTCCCCCCTTGCTCCATACGTGCCCACGGGACGTTCAGTTTCTTCAGCTTCAGAATTCATAGACCTGCTTCACACAGCTCCACCGTGCCACGACATCGCTTCTTTAGACATAGAATCGACCTTTACGAATGTTCCTGTAAATGAGACTATTGATGTCATGATGGACCGCGTCTATAGAAGTAACCCACCCCTACTTGACATATCAGAAGACGTCCTGCGAGCCATGCTAGCGATGTGTATCAAGGAGGCCCCTTTCCTCTCCCATAAAAAGGAATTATTCAGACAAGTTGATGGAGTGGTGATGGGACCACTTGGGGTACTTTTTGTCAGGAATATATGCGAGATACATCGATGACATCTTCATCACCACTACTACCGACGAAGAGGTTCCTCACATGATTGCTACTCTTGAAAGTAATTCCAGCCTGACCTTCACCTGTGAACGCAGTGTAGAGGGGTGCCTCCCCTTCCTAGATGTGGACATCTCTAAACAAGACCAGGGCTTCAAGACTAAGGTATACACCAAAGCCACCAATGTGGGCCGCTGCCTTAATACCAAGGGCGAATGTCCTGTTTCATACAAGATATCCGTGATATCTTCCTGTGTGAAGAGGGCCTTCACCCACTGCACTAACTGGAATGAGATTCACAGAGAACTCGACCGTATCCGCCAGCTCCTCACCAACAACGGCTATGCAGACAATCTCATCGAGAAAGTTACACAGAAAAAAAAAAACTGGAACAGTTTACAGATCCGGCACAGTTGACCACCCATTTCCAAGGAGAAAATCACCATTTTCCACCATTTTTTTTTTTTTTCATGATCGGTATCGCGAGGAGTATTATCAAGAGAGGAGTCACCCCAACTAATAGAAATGCCATCATAGACTTGAAAATATTCTGCAAACCTAGTCTCATTAGTTCCCTGATAATGAGGAATAGCACGGCACCCAGGGCCCCAGTGAGGCTACCACCAATTTTGTTTACAAAGTTTCATGTCAGAAGGGCCACTGCGACGGATCCAGCACATACATTGGCAGGACCTCCTCTACACTGCGACGTCGCCTACAATCCCATAGAAACCAGGGGTCAATTTTCCAGCATTTCACTGAAATACACAACATGAGGCCTACCCTACAAAAACTACTAGACCAAACGGAAATTCTCCACAAAGAGTCTGCCTTCAGGAAGGTGGAGAATGCAGAAGCAGTATCTATTACTTGCCAGCGTCATACCATCAACATAAAGCAAGCTGCCGATTTCATAATCCCTTCTGC
>NC_134819.1:7565388-7570388 GCF_046742065.1 Oratosquilla oratoria
CTTGTTGCCCTTTCTCTTGTAAAGCGGAACTATACAGGCACTCCTCCAGTCCTCTGGCACTCTACCTACTTTTAAACAAGCATAAAACAACCCCACCAGCTAGCCCACTATCAATGTACCTCCCTCTTTTAGACATTCCACATGACACCCATCCAACCTAGCTGCCTTATCTGCTCTCATTATTTTAACAACTACCATCACCAACCTCTCAATCAAAACATTCCCATAAGTCTTCCCAATTACACTCAACAAACGGATTCCTCTAAAAGTATTACCTCATACTTGTTGCCCTTTCTCTTGTAAAGCGGAACTATACAGGCACTCCCCCAGCCCTCTGGCACTCTACCTACTTTTAAACAAGCATAAAACAACCCCACCAGCTAGTCCACTATCAATGTACCTCCCTCTTTTAGACATTCCACATGACACCCATCCAACCTAGCTGCCTTATCTGCTCTCATTATTTTAACAACTACCATCACCTCATCATTCTTTATTTCTCCTCCATTTTACTCACTCATCACTGTCCTTTTCTTAGCGCTTCCCACTACAACGTTCTTTCCCTCCCTATCCTCCTTCACATTTAGTAACTCCCTGAAAGACTCTACCCATCCCCCTCCTACTGCATTTTCTTCTATTATCATCTCTCCATCTGCACCTTTAACCTCTTCTTCTTTACTCGATTCGCCTCCTCTTCTTCTCTTAATTTCTTTCCAATTTTTTTTCTTACTTTTTATTTTTTCTGTCATACTCTTACCCCATTTCACATCTGCTCTTCTTTTTGCCTCCTTTACCTTATGATTTACTTCTCTCTCGTTTTTTTTGTCTTTGTACCTTGCATATGATTTTCATATGGTATAGTTGTAGTGTTACCGTACCATCTACCATAGTCACACCTGTGTTGTATTACATTTTCTGTTGTCTTGTGTCTTCCATTTTCTTTCCTTTACGCATGCGTATTCGTAGCCAGAAAGAAAACCAAAGTATTTCAAAAGTGAACATATCTGTGTATATGTTATACACATAAGATTGCTACATTCTAATTAGTGTATGAAAACTCAAGGATGTATTTGCTTTAACTTCTTGTGATGTATACATAATGTATGATTTATGTTTACGACTTGTGTATGTCGACAGATCCATAGTTTGAACTTGTTTACTTTGAACAACGATGTAAGAGTTGATTACGTCTTCTTACAGCTAAAATAACAACACGAATATCGTGTTATCTTAAATGGGGATTCATACATACATGCTTGAATTAGCATGTTTTGATCTTAAGAATAAATGGGGCGTGGCTATAAAGAGGAAAAGAGCAAATCATATAAAGTATGTAAACTTGGAAATCGTATCGTATTGAAAGATCATTATTATCTTGATAAAATTGGAGATTAAGTTGGTTTTCAAAGATTAATTGAATATATCATGTATATGCGTGTCATGTTATTGCAATCACCTGGTGACAAACTCTTACATTAAGATTAATACAAGGTGTAATTCATAATTAAATGTGTCTATTAAATTGAGTTCATTCGATGATGTTATTCATTGTGCTAAATTCAATTTATATGAATAATAATGTAGAAATCAGAATGTCAGTATAGATCTACTGGATGCAGGTAATGGTGATTAATATTTCATCCTACCTCACATGTGTAAGAACATGTATGAGAATTATTTTGCATGTAACGAAGATATGATCAAATATATGTTTTTATTTTGTTCAGTATATGAAAATAATTATATCTATCTCTGTCTAACCTCAATGGTGATGTTATATGTTAAAGATGATAACTGATGACAATAATTTCTATTTTTCGCCCGCCTTTAAGGGATGAAGCAGTATTTATAATAGTAGTTATTGTCCTCCCTGGTCCCTTATTTACTAATTATTTTAGGTTAGAGGTGCGGGTGTAACTAGGTGGGGGCCCGTCCGGGATCGACCAACGGCCAATTACCATCCAAGGATCCCACACAGTATTCTCCACGGCAATGACAGTCAGTAGCCATCCAAGGAATTGAAGTATGTCACAGACTGCTGAAGTTAGTTCAGGTGAAATGAAAATGGCAAATAGAGTAGAAGAATTCATAGTCGTGACATACTTTACCAGTAGAGGAGTTACGCCAGATAGCAAATAAGTTTGAAATACCTGTGACATGTAGTTTGAAAGGTGATATACAGAAAGAAATCATTCCAGCACTAGCTGAGAAGGAGTTATCGATGTAGTTTATGAAAATGAGTCATGAGAGAAAATGCAGTCAAGTGATGGACTGGAGTTGGAGACATATAGGATGTAGATCCAACTAGTCAGAAAGGATTCAAGCAGAGAAAGAAGTGAGACTAAAAGAATTAGAAATTAGAGGGGTGCCAATAGGAAAAAATGGAGGAGAAGGAAGAGATGACAGGGGTAGTCAATCACCTGAATTCATAGAAGAAGAAGCAGAAGACTTCTTCATCCAATTTGAAAAGATGGCCAAAATCAAAGGATGGAAGAAAACAGATTAGGCAATGTTGGATGTATGAGAATTATTTTGCATGTAATGAAGATATGATCAAATATATGTATTTTTGTTCAATATATGAAAATTATATCTTTGTCTAACCTCAATAGTGATGTTATATGTAAAAGGTATTAACTGATGACAATATTTTATATTGTCCACCCATCTTTAAAGGATGAGGCAGTATATAAGAGTAATTATTGTCTTCCCTGGTCCTTTATCTACTAAGTAATTATTTTGGGTTAGAGGTGCGGGTGTAACAAGTGATATATATATATATATATATATATATATATATCTATATATATATATATATGTATATAAATATATATGTGTATATGTATATCTATACATATATATGTATATATATATATGTACATATATATATATATATATATATATATATATATGTCTGTGTGTGTGTGTGTGTGTGTGTGTGTGTGTGTGTGTGTGTGTGTGTGTGTGTGTGTGTGTGTGTGTGTGTGTGTGTGTGTGTGTGTGTGTGTGTGTGTGTGTGTGTGTGTGTGTGTGTGTGTGTGTGTGTGTGTTTTCTATTAAATATCACAGCATACTCAGCGTTCGTGATCTTTTTCTTAACAATTTCAATTCTGCTAATTATTCTCTTCTTAGAACAGGGTAAACGATAAATAATATTTCCGATCGAGTCCATTGTGGATATGAAAACTAGAACATTACAACGTTTCACCTATACCCTAGGCATCTTCTGGTAAATTTTATTTTTAAAGCTACATATATGCTTATAAGTACAAAAATACAAAAGGTGGAATACTAGGAGAGATGGTGGTTCAAGAGTGTTACCGGATTCATCATCGTGGCATGACACGAGGTGCCCCGAAAAGTTCCAAATGTCCGCACATGTTCTGCTGGATGTTAATGTTTGGCATATGATTTCTTATAAAAACTGCCTCCAAACATTTAAGTTTTCTTTTATCGTTGGTATTTGAAATTATGACAGCGTTTTCATTCGTTTAGCTGGTCTCGTGATATGATAATGTTATGTTTTTGTGATGAGATTTTTGATAGCACCGTTTTGCATGTGAAATGTTAGCCTTTGTGATAATGTTTGCGTTGTGTGGCCTCTGTGGCTTTTTAATAAGCAGTCGCTTATGGAAGAGTTTGAGTCCCAGCGGCAAAGCTTATTAATTCACACACACACACACACACACACACACACACACACACACACACACACACACACACACACACACACACACACACACACATACACACACACACGTACACACACACTAGCACTCACACACACGCGGACACACACACACACACACACACACACACACACACACACACACACACACACACACACACACACACACACACACACACACACACACACACACACACACACACACACACACACACACACACACACACACACATATATATATATATATATATATATATATATATATATATATAGATATATCATACATATATATATATATATATCATATATATATATATATATATGTATATTTATATATATATATATACATACATAAGTTTGTATGTTTATGTAATAGGAATGAAGCAGGTGTCCCAAGAAATCTATTTTGACGTAAAAACCAAGCAAAAGGAAACAAAGAAATATAGAAAACCACTGAATCCAGAAAGAAGGAAATCACAAATGAAACGAAAAAAACAACATGCAAAACTCAGGAGTAAAAGTTGTCTATGAAAAAAGGTCGAGAATCAATGCAACAAAAGGGGGAAACACGCGGAACAAAAGCCAAACGAAGCAAAACACCTCTAAGTGGTGGTTGTGGTGGTGGTTGGGGGGGGGGGGGGGGACCCGCACCTCTATGGTGAAAGTAATAAAAGCAGCTTGTCTTGCGCATTGCGCATTAAGAGTAACGTTGAGAATAACTTGCCTCCCCTCTCCCTAGCTGTTGTGATGGTGTTATATTTGGTAATAATAGTGATGGTGGTGAAAGTTATGATGTTGATGATAATAGTGATGATGGTGATGCTGATAATAGTGACGGTGGTGACAGTGATAATGGTGGTGATAATAATGATAATGGTGGTGATGCTGGTGATAATAGTGATAAGGTTAATGGTGATGATAATGATGGTAGAGATGTTGGTAATATTTAATAGTGACGGTGGTGACAGTGATAATAGGGATGATAATAGTGATAATGGTGGTGATGCTGGTGATAATAGTGATAATTGTGATGGTGATAATAATGATGGTGGAGATGTTGGTAATAATTAATAGTGACGGTGGTGACAGTGATAATAGTGATGATAATAGTGATAATGGTGGTGATGCTGGTGATAATAGTGATAATTGTGATGGTGATAATAATGATGGTGGAGATGTTGGTAATAATTAATAGTGACGGTGGTGACAGTGATAATAGTGATGATAATAGTGATAATGGTGGTGATGCTGGTGATAATAGTGATAATGATGATAATGATAATAATGATGGTGGAGATGTTGGTAAAAATTG
>NC_134819.1:7572888-7580388 GCF_046742065.1 Oratosquilla oratoria
AGAGCGCCGGGGAGACCTTTTTGTTTCCGCAGGTGGCTTTACCTGAGATGCACGGAATCTGTTCATTACTAAAAGGGCGTCGTCAGGAAAAGTTAGTGAGATGGGTCACTTAGACAATGAACTTTTCCCCTGGGAATCGCGACGCCGTAGGAGTACACTTTCGTAGCATAGGTGTGGGTGCGCACGTATGTACGTTAGGCATCGAAGGGAGATGACAGCCACACTGAATCTGAAAGATGATGATACCAAAGAAAGGAGATGATAGCATGGCTCGGTTTGGTATCTCTCGCTGACCCCAGTGAGACTGGTGCTACGAGGATAGAAAAGAAAAGGAAAGAAAATAAAGCAAGACCTGTTGCAGGAGCTTGGCATGAAGATATGTACACAAAATGGTGTAATAATGGTGGTAACTGGAAAACATTCATGAATAAAAGGAAATAGACTTAATAGTATGAACATGCAGAAATTAGACATTATTTCCATTCTCCTAGAGAAGAATATACATTCTATGAATTTGTTGCTCGACTTCGAAGACTATAGCGGGGAAAAGGAACTGGAGGTTTTGGTTTAGAGGATTGGCGATGTTCCTCTATTGCATGGATAGTGTCATTCTGTAAAGGAACGGTCTCTATGTGGAGGACGCGAGAAACTCTTTTGATATGATCTTTATGCAAGTCTCCGTAAGATTGTGCAATCTGAGTGCTTTAACTTTGTTCATTGACTAATGTCTAATGATACGATAGGGTCCAGAGAATTTAGGGGAGAGTTTCGAGGTGGAGGTGTGGTTAAGGATGCAAACAATGTCTCCAATTTCAAGGGTACAAGCTCTAGCTGATTTGTCATGCAAACGGACCATTTCGTCCTTAGTTAGATGAAGAGTATTATGCATTCTTTTGAGCAGATTATTGAAATCTGCTACTGTGACCTTTACGTAATCGTTGAAGTTGTAAATGGGAGTTAATTATGAAAGAAGAAGATCATAAGGGAGCTTTTTGTCCGAGCCAGAGAGGACAAAACGAGGATGTTTCGATATTGGCTTATGAATGGAACCATTTATGCAAGCTTGAATCATGGGGACTTGTTCATCACAAGAAGGGTGAATATCAGAAGCAAAATGTCGTAGAACATTGAGAATCTTTCTATTCTGGCGTTCAGCTAAGCTATTACAAAGGATTACAAAGGCGGAGCATGCCGACAGGAGACCTTTTGATCCATATCTAGGTCGGATGCGAAAAAAAACCAAATCATATTAATGATAAAATAATAAATAAAAACTATAACAATGTAAATAACAATAAAATACATAAATAAATGCATAGGTATAGTTAAATAATAAACAAACAGGTAAATAGTAAATAATAATAAATTGACATATAACTAATGATAAATGAAAATCAGACAGACAAATGATAACAAAACAAAAACTAATAATATAAGATAAATTATAATCATTACAGCATCTTACTTAGGTATTTATCTAAATGATTCTTAAAGCTTCGAACTGAACTACATTGCACTACCTGTGCAGGAAGTTTATTCCATTCATTAATTACACGGTTGGCAAAGTTGTTTCTACCTACTTCAAAATTGATTCTCTTTCCGGACTGTTTGAGAAATTTTTTTGTTTTCTGATTCTCATTCAATGTAATAATTTTGTCATTTTTGATGTTGTAAATTCCCTTTAAAATATTAAATAACTGTATCAATTCAACTCTACGCTTTTTTAGGGAAAACAGATTCATGTGTTTTAGTCGATTTTCGTATGATCTATTTTTGATATTTGGAATCAGCTTTGTGGCTCGCCGTTGTATTTTTTCCAGTCTGTCAATGTCTTTAATGAGATTCGGTGACCATAAGGAAAGAGCATATTCCAAATGTGGACGAACTAACGATTTATATAGCTTGTTAATGAGTGATGGACTTTCGAAATCAAAAGATCGCGCAATCAATCCCAGAATCTTATTTGCTTTCCCAGAGGCTGAAATACACTAGATCTTTTTCACTATCCACTTTTGTTAACGAATTTCCAAATAACTTGTAATCGTACTTACTGTTATTTCTACCTATGTGCATTACCTTGCATTTACTTGTGTTAAATTTCATTAGCCACTTTTCAGACCATTGCTGTAATTGATCTAAATCTTCTTGAATATCTAATTGGTTTGAGTGATCATTTGCCACTCCGCATAGTTTTGTATCATCAGCAAATTTGGAAACAGTAGATTTTAGTCCATGGTCTATATCATTTATATATACTATGAATAGAAGTGGTCCAAGAACGGAACCCTGAGGAACTCCACTTGCAACACTTTTCCATCCAGAAGTTTTTCCATTTAAAACAACTCTCTGTTTTCGATCATTCAACCAATTACTAGTCCAACCTAATAGGCTACCACTTATTCCATGCAAAGCTAATTCAATAAGTAGTCTTTCGTGTGGGACGGTATCAAAAGCTTTTGCAAAGTCTAGATATATTAAATCTATATTGTTTCTTTTGTCATAATTCGAGATAACTGTGTTATAGAATTCGAGTAAGTTAGTCACGCAAGAACGTTTCCGTCTGAAACCTCGCTTGCTATCATTTATCAAGCGATTACTTTCTAAATGATGTTCGATGGTATCTCTGATGATAGTTTCCATTATTTTTCCTACGATTGAAGTCATATTTATAGGCCTGTAGTTATTTGGTTTCTTTTTGTCACCTTTTTTGAATATGGGAGTAACGTTAGCTAGCTTCCATTCTCTCGGGACATCTCCGGATATGATGGGTTTTTTTTTCTAGATAATTTCTAATGGAACAACAATTTCATTTTTCATTTCCTTTAAGATTCTTGGATGCCAACCGTTAGGCCCTGGTGTTTTATAATTTTGAGTTTCTCCATACACCTTTTAACTTTTACTTTTGTTATATTTAAAGTAGTGAATAAGTTCACCCTAGATTTTTCACTAGTTTCAGTTTGGAATTCACTTCGAGGTGTTTCGTTTACGAATACTGAGCTAAAATAATTGTTTAAGATATTACACATTCCTTCATTTGAATATTCAAGTTGACCGTCAGTAGATAATAGTGGACCAATGTGATTCCTAACAACCTTTTTATCTCTAATGTAACTATAGAATTCTTTGGGATTCTCTTTGGATTTATCAGCGATGTTCATTTCGTATTGTCGTTTTCTTTTTCTTATTGTCTTTTTTAAATCTCTTTGTATTGATACATAACTTTCATAGTCATTAGATGTACCCGAGCACTTATATTTCTTATAAGCCTGTATCTTTTTAGCAATACTTTTTTCAGTTTCTTTGTCGAGCCACTTTGGGCGAGCCTGATTATGGAGACGTCTGTCCTTAAAACGAATGTAAGTTTGAATCATCATGTGAGCGTATTTTGAAATATTTCCCACATCTGATCTACAGGTCTTTCGTTTAATTTTGCCTCCCAATCTGTAAGCTGAAGCTCCTGACGTAGTCCTATGAACTGAGCTTTACTGAAATCGGGTATTTTAGAAACACAAGTATCTATTCTAAAATATTTACAATTGTGCGAAAGAATCTCCTTGTCCCGTTGTCAGAAATCAGAATTTTGTGTGTAGTGAAGGAGCATGTGAATTTGTCAATGAGTGTCTTTGCTACGTGTTGTGCTGTTTTGTCTGATAGAGGTGAAAGAATACAGGATCGTAAAAAAGGGTCGACACAGACAGAAATATTGGTTTCCGGTATGTGTAAGTGAGAACTTAAGAAGATCAAAAGCGACTGTGTCGAATTATTCAGAAGGTGTAGGGTAAGTTATAATTGGAACATGATTGCTGATATGACCTTAATCGCGCAAGCGTGGAAAGCGTCAATGTAAGTGTGTATATCTTTCTTCATGGTTAACCAGAAATAGTGCAATCTGGCTTGTGTAAAGCATTTTTCCTTGCCAAGGTGTGTAGCAATAGGTGACTCGTGTATAAGTTTTAGAATTTCTGGAATGAGATCCGTAGGGTCCACTGAATGAGATCTGTAGGATCTACAAGTTGAAACACTGATCTGTTGGGTTCATGTTTGTTAGTGTTGTTCTATGATACAGAATGTAATCTGCTAGCGTGTATCAGGAGGAAAGTTTTCTGTGTCAATTGTGTCTGCAGATTCGAAGAAGTATATGGCAGGTTTTCAAAGAGGGTCTGACTTCTGTGCTGCGGCAACGCGCGCTTGTGTAAGGTTTACTGAAAGAGAATTCTGAGTGATAGTCGCAACATGGTGACTGAAAGGTATATGGTAAGGAACCAGCGAGCAAGTTTTCTTGACATGTTCTTACCTCTGAAGAGGTGTAAGATTGGTTGGTGATCTGTATCTATGTGTATCTCGTAGCTAAGGATGAGATGATATCTTTGAATTGTTTGAGTACGTATATAACTGCTAATGTTTCTATGCCTGGGACTGAGTAATTTCGCTCGTGTTTGTTGAGTGTGCGACTCGCATAGGCAGTTGGTCGGAGTTTTGTGCCGTGGTCTTGCATGAGAACTGCGCCAAGTCCTGTGTAGGACGCATCACTGTAAATTGTGAAAGGAAGCTTGTGGTTTGGGAAGGCAAGGACTGGTACCGTGGTTAAGGCTTTCTTTAAGTCATTAAATTCTTTCTCTTGGTCAGGTGTCCAAATGAAGGGTGTGTCCTTCGTAATTAGTGAGGGACACAGTATACTAGCATGTCCTTGAATGTAACGTGTGTAAAATACCGACAGACCAAAGAATGAACGTATATGTTCTACAAAAGTAGAGCGTGGAAAATCTATGAGTGCCTTGACCTTGTCCTGCGAGGTTGAAATTCCTTGTGAATTAAGGACATACCCTAGAAAGCGTATTTCTTTCTGAATGAAAGGTCATTTCTTAAGCTTCAATTTGAGACCTGCTTGTTCTACTCGTGAGAAGACAATGTGTAGAGAGTGTAGATGTTTGCTAACGGATTTCGAAGCAATGATTACGCCATCGAGGTACATAAGCACTGAATGACCTATGAAGCCTCCAGGTAATGTGCATGAGTCGTGTAAACACTTAAAGGGCTGATTCAAGACCCATGTCGAGTCGTTTGAATTGATAGTTATCTGTAGACGTGCTAAAGGCTGTAAGAGGCTTAGACTCTGGAGCAAAGGAGATCTAGAAATATCCCGACATAAGGTCTAAGGTCGTGAACACTACGTTTTTTTTCACCGACGGAGTAGAGGATATCTTGTAAGAGAGGAATTAGGTGTCTATCTGGTCTAATTAGCT
The DNA here is from genome assembly GCF_046742065.1 of Oratosquilla oratoria. Lineage (NCBI taxonomy): Eukaryota > Metazoa > Arthropoda > Malacostraca > Stomatopoda > Squillidae > Oratosquilla > Oratosquilla oratoria. The sequence continues at coordinate 7,578,132 of NC_134819.1, forward strand.
TATTTAAATCTCTGAAGTCTACTACAGAGCGGAAGGAATCATTGCGTTTAGGGACAACAAAGAGGGGGAAGTTCCACTCGTTGATGAATGCCTTAAGCAATCATGTTTTAGATAAGGTTATACAATCATGCGTTTGCTGTGTGATAATATGTATGCGGGAATGTAACATGGGTTAGAGTTCTCACGAAGAGATATAGGATGCCGAATAAGATTAGGGACTGCGAGGAGTTCACCTTGAGTGGCAATGATATGTTAAAACTTATTGCAAAGTGTAAGCACGTCTGCTTGGGCATCAGGGAAATCAATTGGGTTCATATGTGATGCCTCAATGAGTTCCTGTGCTATTTGCACGTCGGAAAATGTGACATAAACTTGAGAAGTTGGGAATTGGTTATCCATGACTTTAATGCGTGAAGGGTATACCTCAAAATTACAAATATTCATACCAACTGTGAGATGGTGGGGTGCATTAGTGTCATTGGCAATTCAAGTGTAAATATGACATTTCTTTGCCGTAGAGTTAATGATTGAAAGCAGGGAAATACCATTGAAAGGGCAAATTTCTTGCTTACAGAGTACATTGATGTCCTGTGCTTAGAAAACTCATATGTGTATCTTTGTATAATCACGAAGGAAAAGCGTCTTTGGGCTGATAAGCATTGCGTGAGTGTATTTGAATACAGACAACACTTGCGAGAGTGGGGAGGTTTTTGTGTTGAAACCCTCTAAGACGGGCAAGAAGTCTCAGGTGGTGAAAGATCAACGTTATTTACTGGGTGTTTTCTCCTTAGTTTTACTGATAAGGATATGCGGAGGAGTAAGTGCGTCTGTTACGCTTTGAACGGAAGTCCACAGCTAGTAGTAAAGTAGAAGAGTTATAGTCGTGTCGTGGCAATGTGTATCTGTGGCGGTACCATTTGAGTTAACAGCTAGTGCATCCTCGTGTGATGAAGCAGAGTGAATTTGAGCAGTGGATATATAACACTGGGTAACAGCCAAAACATCGTCAGGGGTTTCTCAGCTGATTTAGACTAATTTTGGTGTTCTGAGTCCGAATATCACATTGGTTTTGCTCAATCAGGTCAACTTTTTGAGATACAGCCATAGGCCTACCTGACGAGCTATACATATGATAATTTGAAGGGTTTTGAGTTCAATCCTATTTTTCTTGAAGAATATAGCGAATTATTCATATATAAATGGTTGCTTCTGGTGTGTTTCTGTTTGAAATTGACTAATTGACTTATTTCTTTCTTTTCAGGGTATTGATATGGCTTCGGCGCGACGGTCATGCAGGAATAATCCTGACATTTTCTGCTACATTTGCGGAGAATACACGCTGTCAATGCACAGGAAGAGCATCACAAGCTTTGTGAAGCGCGCATACCAGGCTTACTTTCAAGTCAAGCTGGGTGACCAAGATAAGTCCTGGGCACCGCACACGGTGTGCATGACGTGTGTGGAATACCTCCGGCGGTGGACGAAGGGCACGAAAACTTCACTGAAGTTTGGGATTCCGATGGTTTGGAGGGAGCCATCTGACCATGAATCGGATTGTTACTTCTGCGCCATCAATACTACTGGCATCCACCGGAAGAATCGGAGCAGCCTCCAGTACCCCGACCTTTCATCTGCCCGCCGTCCAGTTGCTCACTGCGAAGAACTTCCTGTACCAGCGTGCAGAGAGCTTCCTGACAGCGACGACGAGGCCACCACTGCATATGAGGGAGGAGATACAGAAGAAGAGTATGAAACACAAGATGGTCCGCAGCCCTTTTCACAATGTGAGCTTAATGATCTGGTTCGGGACTTCCGCCGAGCTGTTGGCCTCCAGACTCAAAGAGAAAAATCTACTCGGCGAGGACGCGCGTATCACGTTCTTTCGTAGAAGGCATCAGGACTACATGGGCTACTTCTGCCAGGAGGAAGACCTCGTGTACTGCCGAGATGTCGCCGGTCTTCTTGTTAAACTCGGCGCTCCTCAATATGATCCGAGAGATTGGCGACTCTTCATAGACAGTAGCAAGCGCTCTTTGAAGAGTGTGCTCATCCACAACGGGAACGAGTTCGCCTCAATTCCTCTTGCGCACTCCACAACTCTCAAAGAGAAATATGAAGCAGTCAAGTACGTGCTCGACAAAATCCAATATGAGCAGCACCAATGGCTCATCTGCGTCGACCTTAAGATGGTGAACTTTCTACTTGGTCAGCAGTCCGGGTACACAAAGTACCCATGCTTTATATGTAAGTGGGACAG
>NC_134819.1:7607888-7610388 GCF_046742065.1 Oratosquilla oratoria
TATCGAGGTGGCGTCGATGCTGGGTCCAGTGGTGTTGCTTGGGTCCTCCGTGTTGCAAGTGCATGGTGATTCTTCTAGATAATGTGGTGGTCGTCCTTCCCACGTAGACAGAAAGGGGCGTGCAGTCCTCCTCTGGGCATGTGTATTTATATACTACGTGGGATTGACGAACCTCCTGGGGTTCTGGAGCGGGGTTGTTCCTTAAAAGTAGAGAAGAGGTCTTTCTACTTTTGTAAAAGATTGTGAAGGACAATTTATCACTTTCTTTTTTGGGGACAACATTTCTATAGATTATGTCCTTTATAATCTTTTCATCCTCCTTGTATTTGGTAGACATGCAAGCTTTGTAGAACACCTTAATTGCGGTCCCTTCGTGTCCTACTGTAGTCGGTCGTGTTTGTTTATACCAATTGTCGATCACTCTGCGAAGATTGGCTTGGACCTCGTGATTCGTGTAACCATTGTTGATAAGGAGTTGGTGGACCCGATCAAACTCTTTTTGAGTGTCACTCAAGAAGAACAGTGGCTGAGGGCTCTTCTGAAAAAGGCGCTAATGGTGGCGTCTTTGTACCTCTGAGGACACTCGCTCTCTCCATTCATGCACAGTCCGGGATTGGTTTCTTTGACGTAGACACTATAAGAAAAAGAAGGACAATTAGTCTGCTTGAGTAGGACGTCCAGGAAGGGGAGGGAACCCCCTTCACTGTGCTATACGGCGAAGTTAAGTCCCGGACACCTCCATGAACTTCCCCCTCAATTGATCAATTTCAGAAAGGGAGTCAGTTTTTACAAATATATCATCTATATATCTGCAATAAAGGCTAGGTTTTTCAATTTGACTAAAAATAAATTCCTCTACAGTTCCCATGAAAAAATTGGCAAACAGAACACCAAGGGGGTCTCAGAGAGAATCTCCTGCCACGCTTCACCAATATATATATATATATATATATATATATATATATATGTATATATATATATATATATATATATATCCAGCCATTTCTCTCCTCGTCGGGGACTATACTTTTCCTATTAGGCTTCCAGTTATCTCAATCTACTTAGTCCGCCTAACGCCCTTTACTCCTCCTACTCCTCACCTTCTGTTTCTCCTTCCTATCTCCCTCCTCTTCTTCCTTTTCCCCTCCTCATACTTCTCCTTCTCCTACTCTTTATTCTTCTCCCCTTTTCCTCCTCCTTTATTTTCTCCTTTCTTCATTTTCTCTTCCTCCTCCCCTTTACCCTTTCTCATTTTCTTTCTTCCCTCATTCTTCATCTCCACTTCCTATTCTTTTTCTTTTTACCCTTCTTTCTCTCTCCTACTCTTCCTGCTCCTTCTTCCGAACTTCTTTCTCATCTTCCTTCTCCTCTTACTCCTCCTTATCTTCCTTTTTCTTCTCCTCTAACCTCCTCTCCTCCAATTCCCCTCCTTTATTTCTCTTCCTCCAATTCCTCGTTCTCCATTTTCTCCTCGTGATTTCCTCTTTCTTTACCTTCTCCACCTCCTCCCCCGCTTCTCCTCCTCTTAACCGGTTTGAGTCCTTTAGGATCCTCTTAACTCTTCTTCCACAACCTTCTCTCTCTAGCTCATCCCCACGCTCTTCTTCTACTCCTCCCCTTTCCTCTTATCCCCCCCGTGTCCCTCTTCCATTTTCAACTACTTCTTCCTCTCTGCCTCAGACTCCCCAGCCACCTCGGCAGCCACGAAGTTAAAACGAGTTCGATGAAAAGGTTGGCGCCTTCGAGCTGCTAACCGTCGCCATCAGATCCCCATTTGATTCTGTCTCCCCTTTGTAGTGTCGTCATGACACCCTACCTTCCCCTCTCTCTCCCTGTCCCTCCCCATATACCCCTCCCTTTTTACTCCCTCTATAACGCCCCTTCCAAATCCACTCAGAGCTTCTTCCAAGCTAAAATGTTGCTCAAAATTAGTTAAGGAGGCTTTTGGGTAGGGGTAGGGTAGACTCTGGAAGTAGGGAAATTTTGACAAGGACCTCGGAGTCTTCGTTTTCTGGAATGCTGCCGAAGATGCCTTGCGAGGAGGCGGGTTTATGCTTACCTCCCCCCCGCCCCCGACTTTACCCATCATGCAGGGAAATCATCAATAAGCGATCCTTCCCATGGGAGCATGGTATGAAAATGTGGGAAGGAACGACTAAGGGAGCTTAGGAGAAAAATTATTTCCTCCCGAAATATTGACTCGCGACTACAAAAGGGGCCTTCGGGAGCCGACGCGTCGCTGTGAAATCCGTTTTTCCCGTCACGCTGAATGCCGTCTGCAGTTTGTCCCTCCGTGATTTTTACTACTCCAACACCACCGCCATCGTCACGACCTCCGCGACCACCATCACTAATTTTGACCCGAAAATCAGCTCCCTTGTCGGTCGCGTGTCTATCCGATGCCAGCTATACGACTGCCAATGCAACCACTACCTTTACCACTAACACTAACACTACTACAGCCACTAACACTACCACAACCTCCACTACTCCCACAGCT
>NC_134819.1:7615388-7619952 GCF_046742065.1 Oratosquilla oratoria
TTATTTCTCCTCCATTTTCCTCAGTCATCACTGTCATTTTCTTAGCGCTTCCCACTACAACTACCTTTTTCTTCCTATCCTTGCCCATCTTTCTCTTCCTGCCTTCTTTTCCATTATCATCTCTCCATCTGCACCTTTTACCTTCTCTTCTCCACTTGATTCGCCTCCTCTTCCTCTCTTAAATTCTTTCCAAAACATTTTTATTACTTTCAATTTTTTTGTCATACTACCCCATTTCATATCTGCTCTCCTCTTTGCCTCCTTTATCTTATTCTTTACTTCTCTTTTCTTTACTTTGTACCTCTCATACGACTCCCTTATCCTATTTTGTGACCAATATATGAAAGCTCGCTTCTTCTTTTCTACAACCTTCTTTGCTTTCTCATCCCACCACTCACTACCCTTTCTTCTATTTCCTCCCATCCTCCTTGTTCCACACACCATCTTTACACACCTTGTGACTCCTTACTTGAACCATCCCCATTCATACTCCAGTTCTAGTTCTACTCTATCCTTCATTCCCTCCCATTTCTCTCTCACTTTCTTCTTTTACTCCTTCTCCTTTTCTTTCTCATTTAAATAGTTCACTCTAAGCACCTGCCTTCTTTTTGTCCTTTTCCTCTTTTTCCATCAATCCTCTACTCTCAACTTAACTGCCACCAAAAATTATCTGATATTCCCCACTCTCTCCCCTTTAACATGTACACCTTTAACTCTTCCTACTATACTCCTGGTTACCACTATATATTCCATTAACGCTATATCTTTCACCCTTCCATCCACCACCCTCTCCATGTGTACTTATGCTTGACTTTCTTCCTAAACACTGTATATGCTATTATCAACTCTCTTTTTAAACACATTATTATAGTTTTTATTCATCTATTAATTTATTTACTTATTTATTTATTTATCTATATGTTTATTAATCTATTTTCATTATCATGTGTGTGTGTGTGTGTGTGTGTGTGTGTGTGTGTGTGTGTGTGTGTGTGTGTGTGTGTGTGTGTGCATTCACCTTGGTCTTTTGGATCACGTGTTGGACTCGTGATCGACAGCTATTTCCCTCCCGAAAGAGAGCTCAGAGCTCGTACGACCAATCTATGGGTAATGCTATGACCTCATACACACATACACACTCAACTCCCCGCAAACGAGAGTCAGAGTAACGACCCGAAGCACAGTGATACCGAAATAATTAATGCCCTGGGCAGGATTCGAACTGGGTACTGCGAGCACCACCATACTTCCCAGTCCCGTGTTCTACCAACTGCGCCACCGAGTCGTGGGTATGTGTGTGTGTGTGGGGGGGGGTTGTGTGTGTGTGTGTGTGTGTGTGTGTGTGTGTGTGTGTGTGTGTGTGTGTGTGTGTGTGTGTGTGTGTGTGTGTGTGTGTGTGTGTGTGTGTGTGTGTGTTTTGTGTGTGTGTGTGTATAATATATATATATGTTTCATTAAAAGCGATGGCTAATTGTGCATTAATAATTTTCTTAATGGTATTTTCCATATACCTTATTAAGGATTTGTTTTCCTTAGGAAGGAAATTTATGACTTGGCTGTTTGTAGTCATATTAGCTAGATCGCGATTTCGGGTTCAAGACCCTTCTTCAGTAGCTATAAGGGATAAGATTTAATCAAAAGATTCTAGTAAAGATCTAAGTTTTATACTAGAGTTCCTATACTTGTTAATCACTGGGGGAGGTCACCTGGTATTACGGGCAGGGACGAAATGTCACGTGCGCTAGGGAGCCTCCGGGTTTGTGTTGTGGCGGAATGTGGCGTTTTGTCTCGTAGTTGGACGAGTGGCGTTTTGTCTCGTATTGGCGTTTGTGGTGTTATGTCTCATGTTTGTATTTGCAACGGTTTGTCTCATGCTTGGAAGGTCTCTAAGGTCTTCTACTTGTACATTTAGGTTTGGGCTTAACTCTGTAATATACAACGCTTCTAAAATTGGGAGCCATCTATCGTCAGTACATAAATCCAAGATCTCGGTGTTTTTCTCTAGTGTCTCTCTTAGCCATCACTTTTAATGAAACATCAATTAGAGAAAAACTCCTGCCTAAATACACTGACTATATATATATGTGTGTATATTTATATATATATATATATATATATATATATATATACAAACATATGTACGTATATATGCGCGTGTGTGTGTATGTTTATGTATATTACAAAGGATTACAAAGGCGGAGCATTGCGACAAGAGACCTTTTGGTCCATATCTAGGTCGTATGCGAAAAAAATCATAATAATAAATTAATCAATAAAAACTATAATAATGTAAATAACAAATAAAATACATAAATAAATGCATAGGTATAGTTAGATAATAAAAACAGGTAAATAATAATAAAAAATTAACATATAAATAATAATAAATGAAAATCAAACAGACAAATGATGACAAAACAAAAACAAATAATATAAAATTAATTATAATCATTACAGCATCTTGCTTAGTTGTTTATCTAAATTATTCTTAAATCTTCGAACTGAAGTACATCGCACTACCTGTGCAGGAAGTTTATTGCATTTATTAACTACACGGTTGGCAAAGTTGTTTCTACCTACTTCCAAATTGAATCTATTTCCGGACAGTTTGAGACATTGTTTCTTGTCTGATTCTCATTCAATGTGAAATTTTTGTCACTTTTGATGTCAATTCCCTTTAGAATTTTGAAGACCTGTATCAAGTCACCTCTGTATGTACGTATATATATATATACACATATAAAGATATATATATATATATATATATATATATATGTATATATATATATATATGTATATATATATATATATGTATATATATATATATATATATATATATATATATATATATATATATATATATATATTCAAAGCCTGATGCATTTCCCCGTGTATGTTGAGAATAAAATAGAATGGTTGGACTGCTTGTGAGGGCGCATGACAGACGGGAGGGATTGCACACAATGCTAGAGGCGTTGGTAAAATGTGAGGGAGGCTGCTTGTTAACCCAATTCACCTGGAGGTCCTCACCTCTCCCTTGCCGTAGCCTGGTTCATTTAATATTTATCCTCTCTCACTTTCAAATTTTATTCTGCTATACTGTTAGAGTGAAATATTCCAAGGGATTGGGAAGAGCAGATGGTCCAAGATTTTTTTTTATTTTTTTTTTAATAAGAGGTCTTGAACTGTTGTTTTTTTCTTGAGTGAATAAAACCGTCTGACGGCGGTGAGTTCGAATTGAAGAGCTGTATGGAGGTTGTTTATTAGTTATGAGCCACTTCGGCAGACTTCATTTGCCTGGGGACAGACAGACTGCGATATAGTCTAGAAATGTTTTTTTTTTTTTTTCAATTCTTGTACTCGTCCTCCCCCAGTCTTTTGCCAAAAAACTTCTTCTTCCATTCATCATGCTTTATCCTTTATTCATCTGTTGGGCCAGCACCTGTAGATTCGAGATTGCAGACAGCTACACCGATTGTCAGAACATGAGGCTATTCATAGTTTAAACTAGTATTATTACTAGAGGCAAGATCACGCCCCAAAGGAACTTCAATCCTTTATATAAAATCTTACTTCTCTCACCTCTCTTTTCATTTCCTCCTCCTCACCACTTCTTCCCCCAATCCCGTACTCACACCTATACCAACTGCCCATATACCCCTCGTTGTTATTTTTTCCCTCTTTTTCTTCTTTCTTTTTTGAGTCCCCTTTTCCTTCATATTTATTCCATATTCCTCATCCATGCTCTCCCCTATACAACCTCGTCACTCACCAATTACTTTTCAATACCCTATCCATCTCTCTCCCCCCACTCACAACCTTTTCCCTTTTCCTCCCTCCCTCCCTCTCTTTCCTCTCATACTCCTCGTCTACTTCACTCTCTCTCTCTCCACTCTCTCTCTCTCTCTCTCTCATCCGTCCTCTCTGTCTCTCTCTCTCTCTCTCCCTTCTCTCTCTCTCTCTCTCTCTCTCGTTCATCTCTCTCTCTTCTCTCCTCTCTCTCTCATTTCTCTCTCTCTCTCTCTCTTCTCTCTCGTCTCTCTCCTCTCTCTCTCTCTTCATCTCCTTTCCTCATCTCTCTCTCTCTTCTCTCCTCTCTCCATTTCAAAACCACAACCAAGCCACCCTGTAAAAAAATTATATTTTATTTTCCACTATCTATCTCAGTTCGAACCCCACCCAAAATAACACTTTCCAACCCATCTCTTCCTACGTCCACCACTCTCACATCTCCCCATTCTCCCCACGTCCCAAACCTTTGTTCCCCCGTTCCTCCTCATCCTTTCTTAATCAAATTCCCCATTTCAGTCATCCACATATACAACGCCACCGATCACACCTTCTCCATCCATGCGAATCCGCATATCTCTGGATCTCATCACGATCCAGTTCATTCCATAATCTCGTTCCCACCACTCTTTCCACTTTTAATCCATTTCAATTTCTTCCACCATGAAGAGGCTCCTCCCTCTCCTGCCCGCCTTGCCCCATCCATCCCCACACCCCGGACTTCATCCTGTTCCTTTACCCACTCTTCCCCTTTCACAGCACCTCCATCTCCTCC
>NC_134819.1:7622952-7635452 GCF_046742065.1 Oratosquilla oratoria
TGATGACACTTTTTTTACTACGACTGTCCCTCCGTTATGCTGTCCCCCAACCCCATGTTGCTGTCTAGTAACCATTTCTGTGAGTATTCTCATTCTGATTGGGGGAATTCCCGGTGGTGGGGGAAAAAAAAGAATACTGTCACCAAGTTTTCCCACTTGGATCGTAAGAGGCGAAGATGAAAGGGACGGGGAGAGGGGACTAGGCATCCTTCTCCCTGAAGCCCCACGGGGCACCCCGTCCTAAAGACAAAAAGTGAAGGCATAAGGGGTTGCTGGGCGGGCCTCGGGCCAGCACCCTAAGGTTTGGGTCTTTTAATGTCGCGTGGATGTGGTACAGATGAGAGTAAAAGGGAAGAGATTGTAAGTATGTTTGTGAGAAGAAGAAAGTTGGATTGTGTTGGCTTGGATGTGAAACTAAGTTGAAAGGGAAGGGTGAGTGTATGTTTGGGAGTGTAAGTGGGAGGTTATCAGGAGTGATGAGAGGGCGAGGGGAGGGGAAGGGTGGCTATTCTAGTAAGTGAGGAGATAGGTGTAAAGGGGTAGTGGAGTGGAAGGAGGTTTCCTCAAGGATAATGTGGATGAAGGTTGAAGACTGGGAAAGGAGATGTGGGTCTTTGTAAAGTGCATTATGGGGCCGGCAGTGAGGAAGAGCATGGAAGAAAGGGAGGCCTTTTGGATAGATTTAAATGAGTGCTTAGAGGGTTTAGAAAGAAAAATGTCAATGTAATAGTACTGGGACCCTTTACTGCTAGAGTGGGAAATTGGTCCAATCGATGGAGTGGTTGGGAAGTGTGGAGTTCCAGGGAAAGGAATCGTAGGGGAGAGTTGATGGTGGAAATGTGTCTAGAAAGAGAGTTGATGATAGCAAATACAGTGTTTCGGAAGAACTTCAAGCATAAGTACACATGGGAGGGGTTGGTGGAGGGAAGGGTGGTAGATAGCCGCGCTAATGGATTATGTGAGTGGTAAAATAGGATTATGATAGGAGAGAGTTATGGATTGTACATGTGCTAAGGGGAGAGGGTGGGGGAATATTAGATCATTTTTTGGTGGAAGGTATAGTTGAGAGTGGAGGGATAGATGGAGAAGGAGGGAAAGCGACAAAAGGTAGGGAGGTTCTTAGAGTGAACTTCCTTGAATTGAAAAGGAAAAGGGAGAAGGAGTACGAAAAGAAGCTGAAGGAAGAGTGGGAGGGAGCTGTTAAAGGATAGAGCAGAAGATGGGTGTGGAGGTGGAATGGGGCTGGTTTGCAAGGAGGGAGTCTTAAAGTGTGCAAGGATGGTGTGTGGCAACAAGAAGAGACAGGGGGAAATAGAAGAAAGTGGTAGTGAATGGTGGGATGAGGAAACCAAAGAAGGGTTGATAGAAGAGAAGAAGCGGAGCAATCACAGATTGGTTTACAAAAGAGGACAGGGGAGTCATATGAGGACGTACAAAGAAAAGAAAAGAGAAGGTAAAGCAAAAGGTAAATGAGGCAAAGAGGAGAGCAGATGTGAAAGGGGGGGTAGGAGTTGTTATGACAGAAAATTTTGAAAGTAATAAAAAGATGGTTTGTGAAAGAAATTAAGAGAGGAAGAGGAGAGCGAATCAAGTAGGGAAGAAAAGGTTAAAAGGTACAGATGGAGAGTTGATAATGGAAGAGAGGGCAAGTGAGGGGAAGATGGGCAGTATATTTTAGGGAGTTGCTGACTGTGAAGGAGGATTAGGGAAGGAAAGATAGCTGCAGTGGGAATTACGAAGAAAATTGAGAGTGATGAGTGAGGAGAATGGAGGAGAAATAAGGAAGGATGAGGTGATGAAGGCCAGTTGTAAAGATGATGAAAAAAGCAGGGTAAGGCACCTGGTCTGGATGGATGTCATGCAGAATGTCTGAAAAAAAAGGGAGGTTCAGTGATGGTGGGACTGGTTGGTGAGATTATTTAATGTTTGCTGGAGAGAGCGGTTTGAGTACGGAAGAGGACTGGAGTAGTGCCTGTATAGTTCCTCTTTACAAGGGAAAAGGGGACAAGTGTGTAAGTAGTAATTTCAGAGGGATTAGCCTGTTGAGGTGTCTGTAGTAGGGACTTGCTTTAGGGAGAATCTTAATTGAGAGGATTAGGAGAGGAACAGACAGGAGTAATTGGTGAGGAAAATACAGTGTGGATTTAGGACGGGTAGAGGTTGTGTTAGATCTGATCCTTTGTGGTAAGGGACAGATATGTGAGAAAGCTATAGGAATAGGGGAAGGATGGTTTTTTTTTGGGCTTTTATGGATCTGGAAAAGGCTTATGATAGGGTAGACAGAAATGCACTGTGGGAGGTTATGCAGATTTATGGGATAGGAGGAACGCTTTTGGGAGCTGTCAAGAGTTTTTATGTTGAGTAGTTCTAGAGCATGTGTTAGGATTGGGAAATGGAGAGATTGGAGTGGTTTGAATGTAAAGGTGGGGACTTCGTCAAGGATGCGTTATGGTTCGCCCTGGCTGTTTCAAACTTTATACCTGTAGTGGGGTGGTGCGAGAGGTGAATGCTAGGGTAGTGAGTCAGGGATTGGAGATGGTTTTAAAGAAAATGGAAGAAAAGTGGGAGGTGAGGCCAGGCTGTTGTTTGGGGCCGACACTGCGCTTGTGGGCGAGGGTCAGAGGCGGGGATTGAGGCAAGCTGGTGGCAGAGTTTGGGAGAGTATGTTGATAGAAGAAAGCTAAAGATAAAAGTGGGTAAAAGTAAGGTGATGAGATGTACAAGGGCGTGACAGTGGCAGTAGACTGGAAGTGAACATTAGGGCGAGAGCGACTGGAGGAAGTGGATATTTTTAGATACTTGGGTTGCAAGTGTTAGCAGGAAAAGGTGGAGTGAAGGTGGATGGTAGAATTAGAATGTAGATTGAGAGAAGCGAGTAAATGCCTTCCTTGGTGGTTTAAAGAGTTAGTAATGAGAAATAGACATTTGGGAATGGATGCGACGCGGAGACTGTATGAAAGGTGTGTTTGTGCCAACAGCACTGTATGGGGCAGAAAAGAGAACGTTGGAACATAAGAGAAGATAGACGAGAAGGAGTATGAATGTGTTTGTGATGAGGTGTCTGTGATGTTTGGTGGGGGTTACTAGGCTAGTTAGAGTGTGAAATGAGGAGGTGAGGAGGAGATCTGGGGTGAAAAAGGATTTGGGAGAGAGGGGTTGATGAAATAATATTAGGTTGGTTTGGAAACATGGAAATAATGAGTGAACAAAGACTAGTAAAATAAGTATGGAAGGCAGTTGTGGAGAGGAATTGTGAACATGAGGGGACGTCCTAGGATGAGGTGGTTGGTTGGGGTGAAGGGGTCTTTGGGGAAGAGGGGAATGTCTGTTGAGGACAGGATGGATCAAGGGAGAGGACGGAAGACAGAGGTGAGTGGAGAATGGTTGTATATGAATGATGTTGTGACTGCATGAGGAGGACAAGGGCGGGGGGGTGGGGGGTGTTTTTTAGGGGGTGGGGTAGTATGTGTGAGTAAAATTTTGACGGCAGCCCGAAGGGATTTCTCCCCGTCCTCTCCTTATATGCAAAGGGGGACGGAGGGAGGGGGGGTCGCCGAATTTAAATGAAGCGGCCTTGCTGTGGATGTACTGTGTCTTGCGACACTGCTTTCTGACCCAGGGCGGGTGGCAGGGTTCAGGGATGACCCGTTCATCCAGGAGGTGCCTCAGATGAGAGGAAGGGTGGGAGGGGTGTGGAGTGTATTTAGGGATGAAATGGGTGGGAGTGTTTCTTATGCCTTTCCCTTTGTGGCTACCTCCCTTGGATGGGGGAAAAAGCCTTGGTATATGTATGTATGTATTATTATATATATATATATATTATATCATTTTTATATACATATATAGTATTTATTAAATAATATATATATTATATGAAAGAATAAAAATAGATAAATAAAATGAATAAAATAAACAAAATAAAGTAAAATAAAAAAATTAATTGATTATAATATAAAATACATAAATTGATAAATAAATAGATAAACAAAATAGATAAAAACCAACAATGGTACTATTAGTACTACTACTATTACTACTTCTAGTACAATCTAATATTACTGCTACTACTACTACTACTACTACTACTACTAATCGTAATAATAATAATAATAATAATAATAATAATAATAATAATAATAATAATAATATAATAATATAATAATAATAATACTAATAATAATGAATAATAATAATAATCTATAATAATAATAATAATGATGATGATGATGCATGAATGATGATGATGATGATGATGTTGATGATGATGATGATGATGATGATGTATGATGATGATGATGATGATGATTGATGATGATGATGATGATGATAATAATAATTAATAAGATTAATAATAATAATATACTATATAATAATAATAATAATAATAATAATAATAATTATATAATAATAATAATAATAATAAAAATAATATAATAATAATAATTATAATATTGATAATTTATGATAATGAGAAAATAGATGAATAAGCAAATATATAAACACATAATTATATATGATAGAATTTCAAATAATGTATGCATGCACCGGAAGACCTTCTCCACTTTTATAAGGAATGTGGCCAACCTAAGTTAACACCCATTCTTCATTCTTACACCACCGCCCATCAATCACCTTAGAATATAAAAATTGAATTATGGTTGATAAGTGTAAATCTGTTCCCTGGGAACTCATTCAGGGTTATACATCTAATTTCTCGCCGTTGTGTACTTACCAATTTTACTATCAGAGCCGAAGATGGGTTTAACGTAGATTTCGTTGTACGTCTAGTTAATCGAGGCAAAACAAATATATAAGGGGAACGTGAGCGCCTCAATTATATCTCTCTTGATAGACGCAATTGTTAAGTCCTATCATTTGTTATGTGCTAGCGAAGGTTCCAGTTCCTTAGCTGTTATCATGATTCAATTTGTTGCATGTTGATATATATGCTCGCGCGCATCTATATATATATATATATAGTATATATTTATATATATATATATATATGCAAAATGACAACAGGAGAAGGGAAACTTATATACACAGTAAAGTACTTTCGTATATTACATCCTCAGACTAAATGACAGAGATACAGAGTTGTGTTTAAATGTAAGTGTCAGGTGGCAACCATAGGGGGGAAGGGGGAGACATTGCAATGTGATGAAGGTGGGATGACCTTACCTCTATCGACCTGACCAAACTCAGAAGGCTCAATCTGGCGGAAAATTTGATAAATTGGTAACCCAACGCTGGTCACCAAGATCTTTCAGCCAGATTGAGCCTTATGCGATGGTTCTGGTAGAGTAAAGGTCCATCCCGCTTTCTCATATTGTATTGTCTCCCCCTTCCCCCCACCCCTATGGTTCCCACTTGAATACATTTAAACCCAACTCTGTATCTCTGTTATTTAGTCTGAAAAATGTAATATACGAAAGTACTTACTCTCTACAAGTTTCTTCTTCTCCTGTGGTTAATTTGGCATTTTTGTATCACGGTGATGTGATTGCTTGCATATATATATATTATATATATATATATTATCTATATATATATATATATATATTTATATATGTATATATATATATAAATGTATATACATATATATATATATATATATATATATATTATATATATCATATATATATAGGTAAATAGGTATATAGGTATATAGGTATATACCTGTAGGTACACATTGCAATACATGGAATCTGTGTGACCCTTCCTACTACCTATATTGGCCCATGGACCACCATGAGGCTCTCGCGTCGTCTGTCATACCACCTAAAACTCAGGAGCACCTAAAAATCATCATAGCGAAGTCCATCAAGCAAAGTTAAAAAGAGAAGACCAAAACCCAGAATACGGAGATTATAGATCACAACAAAGACCCAAGACGTTTACCATTATTAGAGGCTTTGTATATTAAGGATCTATCCCTGGGAAAATGAATACACATAACTCGAGGACTTAAAAATCCTACCAAGATGTGAGAAGATCATTCCCCAATGAAAACGAGACAAAAAACACATATGCACGCCACCCTCCAACCTAACAGGACGACACGGAGGCTCCGGCGACGACGCCAACCAGACAAAAATCCCTTATCGACGATTTCAGACCAAAAATCTCAACCACCGGCGGACTAGACAAAATAGCACAGCCTGTCCCATATATTACCCACACACACCAGGCCCAGCCCTTAGATTCGCACCTGCCAATGAGGAAGCACCAAGAGGTGTGAAAACGCGTTTTGGCATTTTTCATAAATTATGTATGTTATTCCACAAAAATGACATACGGAGACTTTATGACGTTTACTGATTACAGAAAGGCAAGATTACTTAAAGAAAGATCGAGAAAAATACGACAAGAAGCTCATGTCATAACAAGCTTGCCAATCATTTTAATGAAGTATGCTTGAGGGAAAACTCTCCTGCCCATTTACACTAAGAATATATATATAAATATATAAAATTATATATATATATAAATATATATATATATAATATATATATATATATATATATATATATATATATGTGTGTGTGTGTAGTGTGGGGTGTTGTGTGTGATGTGTGTGTGTGTGCTGTGTGGTGTGTGTGTGTGTATTCTGTGATGTGTGTGTGTGTGTGTGTGTGTGTGATGTGTTGTGCGTGTGTGTGTGTGTGTCGTATACACACACCACTCAACACACCACACCACACACACACATACTATATATAATATATATATATATATATATATCTTATATATTTTATTTATACATATTTGTTTTTGGCGAAACCACCGGGAAATTGAAAAAACAGATACCGAACGTTTTCGGTCTATTTTAGACATTTTCAAAGGTACCAAAAAGCAATTCAGAAAGAAACAAATTAAATACATAAGAAGACAAGGATACATCGGAAAGGTCCCATGTTACATTTTTATCACACACAATTTTGTCAATAATAAATATATAAATTGTCCAATTTAAATAAAACCCAAACTCAAGTTCATGTTATTTCCAAAATTTCTTTATATAAAACAAGATTCAATAATATTTCTTTCTATAATATTATTACAAGAAGTAAATTATTTGATGAATTTCCGCAAGTCAATATTATGACCATAATCCCTTTGGTGGACAAATAATCCACTGGTACACTTGCCCCGTTCTAATTACAATATCTGTGCTTGGGCCTATTCTTTGATTTCTTTGCATATTATACATATATATATATATATATATATATATATATATATTTTATAGTTTACATATATATATGTATATTATTATATATATATAATATATATATTTATATCTTTATCAACCACAATGTACTTTAATTCTACGCCATTAACATCGGAAGAACCGAGGAGGCACATGCAGAAAATGAAACGTGGTACGCCCAAAGGACTCGAACTACCGGCTGCGTGCACTCGTGACCAGTTTGCCGTATTGACTAAGACCAATTACACCATCAAGTTATATATATATGTTTTATCTATATAAATAGATATTTATATATATAAATATATTATATATTTATGTGTTGTTTATATATACATATTATATATATACATCGTATATTATAATGTATATACATATAGATATGATACATATATATGTGTATATAGTACATATATATATTTATATATACATATTATATATATATTATATATAATATATATATAATTTATTGAAGGTTCAACTTACGCTAATAGCTTTGGGTATTTTGATATTCAGTATTTTCAGTTTCATGCATAAACATTTTATTCTCATAGTTCAAAGTATAAATATTTTTTCAATATCATGTGAAAGGGTGTGGTTGATAGGCGCTTCGGGATGCCAACGATACAAATCTATGTAATATCACAATTAAAACTTTTAGGACAAAAACACCGTTATTTTTTTTTTTTTTTTTTTTTTTTTTTTTTTTTTGTCTCTCTCAGAAGGCTTACTCAGGGTGAGGAGAATTATTATTATGATGGGGCTGCTTTAGGCAAAGATCTGGAGAAGAATAATGCCTATTCGTTTTATTCTTACTTTAGGTTCTTATCTAACTTGTGTGTTTTTTTATTATTCTTATTCTATTTTACTTTGGGTTACTGTTCACATGTTTTTTTTACCTTTATTCTGATTTTAGTTTACTATATTTTATTTCCATTTGCTATTAGATGGTGTATGACATAATATATATTTCTGGACGCTCCTTTCACTCCTAACCAGGCGAGCACTGCAAGTTCGGCATCTCTGTACTTTCCTTACTCTTATTCACCTCGGTACGTGGGTAAAAGGAGATTGGGTTAAAAACTGTTATATATATATATCGTATATATATATAGTATATATAGATATATATATATATATTATGTACTTATATATATTACATATATGTAATATATATGTATATGCATTGCGTGTATGTATATTATATGTGTATATATGTTTGAAGTATGTACTGAAAACTACAAAAAAGCAGATGAACAAAGTCGAAAATTCCGGTAAAAAAGAAAAAAGAAATAATCCAACTTCCGATGAATGGAACTCGCAACGAGCGATGATCCCGAACAAGAAAAACAAATAAATAAGATGAATAAAACAAAACTATTTTTTTTTAATATGACACAGGAACCGTTGGTTTCAGGTAGGACCTCCATTCATTGTTAGGTCGTTGAACCAAAGGCCAACGTCACCTACAGGCCGTCGCCAGTTAGGGCCATTTCAACTCAGGTTTTGCGACCTGAAGCCGCTTGGACACACCGTCCCATGAAAAGAGAAGTTACTGTTTGTAGTAAAAAATAGATAAATATAATAATCTAAGATATTTTAACTAAGTAAGTAGAAATTATAAAAAAAATTAATGAATAAATAAATGAATAACTAAATAAAAATAAATCAATAAATTAATGAATGATGATTAAGAAACAAAGAAATTGTTTATGTCAGGAGACGCCAAGCAGTGATAAAAGGCCCTAACTTTGCCCCACGTACTCGGATGCTGTTGCCATTACCAACAACCATAACCACTCTAGTAGCCAGTCAAACCAATCCAATTGAATTGTTCATCGCTGCACCGCCAAGAACGTTTTCCATGGGAACTCGATCAGTCTGTGCTGACCTACCTGAACGCTTCGAGGAAACATTTTGCACGGAATAAAAACTCCCCTTTCTGTGCCCAGAACGCAAAGCCATTTGCGCTCTGCTGGGAGCAATACAAATCCTTCCAAACAAATTGTGCTCTTGTGGCAAGTGGACCAGCCCGCACGGGGGACAAATGCTCGCGCCCTCTACTGGAGAGACGGAGAACGTTTTTCCACAAGCGTTGCGCTTGATTACGGAAGGAACATCGGGTGGTTATAGGCTATGAAAATAGGTCGGGGTAGGTCAGGGGGAAGGTTCAGGGGAAAGGTACTGGGGAAGGTCCGGGGAAAGTTCAGGGTATAAGAGGCTCCGGAGATATAATTAGACAAGTGAGGTAGAAAGAGGGAGTAGCTAGTGAAAGTTTCATTTTTATTGGATCGGTTGTTTGGTAAAAATCAGCTCAAAGGCGAGAAGGCAAAGGATGTATAACTTTGACTCACAGACGTTATGTTTATTAACAAGTGCCTGGGGACTTAAATTTATTGCTGTGGTGTAAAGTTGTACTTTTGCTGATGTGACTTGGGTGAGGTGTACAGTGAATTGCTTGAGTAAGCAATATTGCATGCAAGGTTGTAACGGCGTATTTAATTGGAGGAAGGGTGTAAGTGGAGAAAATTCTATTGGTTCACGATTTGTTAAGATCACGCCCTTAGGGGAGGTTCTTAGATATAAAATTAAAGATCAATGGACTAAAGAAATCATAAATATCACTGCCGAACTGATCTAGGACCCAAATTAAATGTTATCGAAGGAATTCCTTGCAAGAGCTTTGTAGAGTGCTGTGTACAAAGATTAACAGGATATAGGCATAGAAGAAAAGAGACATTAATTCACCTCGATTGAAGACTATAACAGTGGACGATTGGAGGCATGAGGGAATACCGACTAAAATGTGTGTGTGACAGGGCACACAAAGGGAAGGTCCGGGGACGGCCCAGGGAAGTCCCTGGAAGGTCGAGGGGGGGGGAGATCCGGGAAGGCCTGGGGAAGGAAAGTCCGGGAAGGTCTGGGTAGTAGGATCTGAGGAAGCTCCTGATTAGAATGTCCGGGAAAGGTCCGGGTTGGAAGGTCCGGGGGAAGAGGACAGGGGAAGTGGCCAGGAAAGTGGCAGCTTAAGATAGGGAAACCCAACCACTTATAGAAATAAATTACATATATGGAAACTAGGTCAAAGATAGGGGCGGATAGAGGCACTAGAATGGCTAGTCTAGGACAGGTAGCTTCGTGGATTTTCTTTCGAAGATTATAAAGTATGTCTAATCCCAAGATAGGATTAAGTATCACCACACGGACTACTACAACTAAATTTTA
The DNA here is from genome assembly GCF_046742065.1 of Oratosquilla oratoria. Classification (NCBI taxonomy): domain Eukaryota; kingdom Metazoa; phylum Arthropoda; class Malacostraca; order Stomatopoda; family Squillidae; genus Oratosquilla; species Oratosquilla oratoria. Next base: position 7,633,391 of record NC_134819.1, read on the forward strand.
ATAATAATGAATAATATATTAATGAATATTAACTATAATGAATTATAATGTTTAAATCATATAATAAGGTTAGATAACGGACTATACTAGATTATGGTAATAAATGGATAATAAGTAATATACTATAGGACTATGTAAATCAACCCTCCAAGTCCAAAGCAACCCTAAACTTTCTCTATTCTCCTCTCTCTAGTATTCACCCTTACTTCCACCTTTCCCTCACCATCCTTCTTGGCTCAATTCCTTCCATTTTTTCTATCCTTCCCTTCACTCCACCTCCACACCCTCATCCTCGTCACCCTCCTGTCTCCTTCTCCTCTTTCTCATTATCAAGCGACAGGATGGCTGAGATTATCCACAAGAAAAGAAGCGCTGGTAAACTACACTCCATAACAGCAACAACCCTCCTCCTCCTCCTCCTCCTCCTTCTCCTCCTCATCCTCCTTTCCTAGCCACTCCTCCTCCTCCTCCTCCTCCTTCTCCTCCTCCTCCTCCTCATCTCCTCCTCCTCTCTCCTCCTCCTCTTACCGTCCTCCTCCTGTCTGCTTCTCCGCCTAACTCCCTTTTCCCTAAACCTGTCATCTCCTCCTCTTCCTTTCGTCCTCTTCTTCCTTTTCCTCCTCTTCCTTTTCCTCCCTCGTCCGTTTTCGTCCTCCTCCACACCCCTGTCCTCTCTTCCTACTAATACTCCTCCTTCGTTTCCTGCTCCTTCTATTTGATGCTTCTACTTCATCCCCTCTCCTCTTCCTCTCTGATCCTCCTCCTCTTCTTCCTCCTCCTCTTCCTCCTTTTACCCTTGGTCCTCTTCCTGTCTGCTCCTCCTCCTTCCCTCATTCTCCCTCTCCTGTTCCTCTCCTCCTCCTCCTTCTCCAATTTACTGAATCCTCCTCTTTCTCTTCCTTGTTCCCCTTCCTCTTCCTCTTTCTCCTTCTCTTACTGTCTGGCTCCTCCTCCTCCTCCTCCTCCTCCTCCTCCTCTTTCTTATGCAGATTTATAGGTTATGTAGAAATTATTATTTTTTTATATTTTGCGCCATTATCCTGCTTCATCGTTTTTTTTATTTGTCATTTTCTCTTGTTATTCTTTTTCACTTATTCATTTATCCCTTTATTCACATTTCTTTCTTCCTTCCCCTCAAATCTCATGTAATTATTTCTCTTCCTCTTTGTCTTTACTTCTCTCTCTCTCTCTCTCTCTCTCTCTCTCTCTCTCTCTCTCTCTCTCTCTATCTCTATCTCTCTCTCTCTCTCTCTCTCTCTCTCTCTCTCTCTCTCTCTCTCTCTCTCTCTCTCTCTCTCTCTCTCTCTTTCTCTATCTATTCTTGTCTATCTATCTATCTATCTATCTATCAATCTATCTATCTATTTATCTATCTATCTATCTATCTATCTTATCTATCTATCTATCTATCTATCTATCAATCTATCTACCTATCTATCTATCCTAATCTACCTATCTCTCTAACTATCTATCTATCTATATATCTATCTATCTATCTATCTATCTGATTCTATCTATATATCTATCTGTATCTATCTATCTTTATCTATCTATCTATCTATCTATCTATATATCTATCTACCTATCTGTCTCCTGGTCTTTGTTCTCTTCCTGTTTCTTTACTCTTCCTGGCCTTCTGCACCCCCCCCCCACCTCCCTTCCTCCACCCCCTTTGGCCTCTGCCCTCCCGTCTTTTACTCCACCTGCACAACATAATTATACAACTATTTGCATATTGATTATCCCTAATGGCATTATCATCAAGACGTTAAATTGTTCTGACAGCACAACTTCCATATAATCTTTTATATTTTTCGCACTCAATCTCATCCCTTGAACACGGGTTATCTTGACCTGAGAGAAGGATATTTCGGAAGGTTGCCAGAATAAAATCTTTCAAGTGTCGACGCAGGGAAAACTGAGAACCTTCTTCCCTCTGCAGTAGTAGTTGCTGCCTTTTACTGAGTCAAATCCTGCTGGCATCAGCTAGAATCAAATTTTATAAAATCTGCTATCATGACAAAGATTGAATAAAGCTCTCTTTACACCAGCATCCAATGCA
>NC_134819.1:7640452-7660452 GCF_046742065.1 Oratosquilla oratoria
GAACAGACGCTCTTTGCTGTATCACTCACCCTCAACGCCATTGCAAAGCAAATAATTCAACGACAGCGGCTGAAGCATCTTACATACAAGGCAATATCTCGTAGCAGCACCGTCCACCACCAAAATACGATACAAAGCCCTACTTCTACGCTGCTTATCGTACAGCATGTACGACGAGAAATCCCCCTCCGAGACATTCCTCCAGTACCTACTACGAGGAAATCCCCCCGAGGCATTCTCCAACATCCACGACGCCCGCCGCCTCCACCACGTCAACACAGAGACGCATTCCCCAGCATCCACGACACCCCCCGCCTCCGCCACCTCAACACAGAGGCGTTGGAAACCCTTCTTTACCATTGCACAAGTCCCCCTCCCTTCTTCATCGCACGCATCACGCTCCGCACGATCATCTCTACAAACCAATGATTGTCGCGGCATCTACGAACCAACGCTCCCCCACTCCCCGCATCTCGCTGCGCAAGATCTCACCCATCTTTTCTTATATATTCCTATACATCTTGATTACATATTTTCAAACTCATTTCACTACAACCTTTTACTAACTGTTCTCCCTGTTTCCAGCAGTGCATCATTCCATCTTCTCGCCCCACTGCAGCACCGTGACCACCTAACACTCCAACATCACCTTGGGTAAGTAGATATTTTTCCGTTCTCAGTACCACCTAGGAGCAAAACGGTCTCCACACATTTATTCAATACATGAATGTGTCCAAAGCCCTATCTGACTCGACAAACCGATCATATACACGAAACCAAGCTACGTTTCCACCAACCATATCCTTCCTTTTACTTCCAACTCTTCAGAAATTTCACCTCCTACTTACAACATCATGAAAACACAAAATCTTATCACAATCATCAAGGGTGGGGCAACTTTATCACTCTTCAATGGCAGGAACATTCCTGTACACAATTTCCTCATGGAGGTTCACTCAGAAATACCACGTAGAAATGTCAGACGACAAAGCAAATACATTCATCTTAACGTCATTCTGTCTCACTTATTTGAGGAAACACATTCATTTGATCAATTTGTTGAAAAATTTAAAAAGTCATTGCTGCTTTTGAGCCACTTGGAACACTCCCCCCCCCCCCATCCCATATACTCTTTGACAAAAAACTTACAATCATGGCCCACATATAACTAAAGAAAAAGTAGTCAAAATAGCTGCAGCATTTAAGAGCGAACTCAGAGAAAGCCTCAAAAACTCAGACTAGGTCTCAGATAACAAAATTTCATTGGAAATCGTAGTCTTTCTCATAGCATACTTTCACAGTTCTCACAATTGTACCCAGACACACAAAAGAAAGTCAGCACCATTACATTCAAAACAGGTATCACATTAAACGAATTCTCAAGGAAGTTCTCTGACACGGACCAAGTTATCATTCAGATACAAAACCAGCCAGTACCCACAGCACCCCCACACACGATATCACAGGTCACACGGTTCCTCTCACAAAACACGAAATCAAGACATACATCACGCACGCGAGGTCGCTCACGACAGCTCTCTCCTTCACGAGCACGAACGTTTTGTACATACTGCCACAAACCAGGATACCTCGTTAACTTGTGTTATGACAGATACACGTCACAACCGGACCGATACTGCGAGCATCATGGTATATCTTTCTATACAAGTGATTGTTGCCGTGTGCTGCAAGCACTGAGACAACACAGACCAGAATCCCCAGATCGCTCTTCTGCTAGACATTCACGTAACACTTCTCCTGCTAGACATTTACGTAACACGCCACCTACTAGACATTCACGTAAAACGTCTTCATAGCATTCACGTAACACATCTCCCTTGTGACTACAGAATACAAAGACTCAATGCACACCAAGGACAGTTACTCCATAACAAGAAATTCCATTTTCAACCTTACCGGTACATACCCTGGATATCCCAGACATGTCTTCTGATTCCTTAACTTTCAATACTAAGTCTAGTAACACCAAAGTGAAAATATTTTTCGACAAGGGTTCCCCAATTAACATCATGCCACTACACAGTTTTCACAAATTCCGCAATGAAACAAAACGTGTCACCATTTTAGAACCCCCCGACATCAACCTTTGCAATATAGAGGGTGTACCATACCCAATCACTGGTAAATTCTCTCTAGACATTAGCTTCAAAGATGAGTGCCCAGCCATTTCAGTTACCACCTACGTAGCTGACATCTACTTTCCTGCTGATATCCTAATAGGCTTAACATTGATGAAGCAACATAATATCATAGTATACCCTCCTCAACATGGCATCATTTATGCTAATCATCTCCTTCCTGTATTGCCATCAGCAAATCCCCACAAAGTCAACCCCATCAACGAGGCAGAGCAGGCAAAACTTGATTATACGCCAATTAATTCTAGCCCCCATTCGAATTCACTCTGCTTCATCACACGAGGATGCACCAGCTCTTAACTCAAATGGCACCAACATACACACATTCTCACGATTATACCTCTCTTATTTCACTACCGGGTTTAGACATGCGTTCCAAGCAAAACAGATACACTAACTCCTCACGCACGTTCAAATCAGCGAAACTCAGTACAAAACGCCCTGTAAATACCATTGATGTTTACATTGTTTACATCTCTAGCCACACCCCCATCTCGACGCTCTCCCCCAAACTCTCTGGAACCTATCATATCTTTAGACATCAGTCAAAGAACAAAGTTAAAGCACTCACTTTGCACAATCTTACGGAGACCGTCATGCAAAAATATCATATCAAAAGAGTTTCCTGCGGCCTCGACATAGAGACCGTTCTTTCACAAAATCACACTATCCCTACAATAGAGGACCATCAACAATCCTCTCAACCAAAACCTTCAGTTCTCCTTCCCAGCTATAATCTTAGAAATCAAGAAACAAACTCATAGAGTGCATATTCTTGCCTAGGTGAATGAAAAAATACTTTCCACATGCTCATACCATTAAGCCTATTTCTTTTTATTCATGTATGTTTTCCCGTTACCACCATTATTACACGAATTTGTGTATGTATCTTCATGCCAAAGTCCTGCAACGGGCGTTGCTTCTCTCTCTCTCTCTCTCTCTCTCTCTCTCTCTCTCTCTCTCTCTCTCTCTCTCACACACACACACACACACACTTTCTCCCTTTCGTAGCACCAATATCACTGAAGTTAATGATAGATAGCGAATGGAGCCATATTATCACCTCTCCCTTCGCTTTTATCATCATCATCTTCGATATTCAGCGTAGTTGTCATCTCCCTTCGATGCCTAGCGTGCACATGCGCGCACGCACACATAGGCTACAACTTGGTACTCCGACGTCGTCGGCGGTCTCCCAAGGGACGGTTCATTGTTCAAGTAAACCCAGCTCACCAACTTTCCCAACAACGCCCTTTTCTGCAAAGAATAGATTCTCTGCATCTTAGGTCAACCACCTGCGCGAACAAAAGGCTCTCCCGGCGTCTCTTGTCGAGTCGGCAACGGACGCGACCAAACCTTCAAAATTTCCTAATAACTAATTTGGTAACAGCCTACTTTTACCATTTTTGGCAACCTTTGTACATATATAGTAAAGTCAAGACCTCCTGAGTTTACTTATCCACTAAATGTAATGTTAGCTTACAACCTATTCCTGCGACGCAGCACAGAACAAAGGCAGACTTCCTATTACTGAATTGAATTACAGTGTTAACTTCTCTGTCACTTGAAATGCTGAGGTATTACATCAAGAAGTATTTCAAGTGAGAGAGAAATTCAAACTATATTTCAATTCTGCTCTGTGCTTCGTCGCCTGCGTCTTAGTTTGCACTTAGGCTCATGTTCTTATGAACACAGAAATCTCCATCTTTCGGAAGTGCTTCTGGTATTCGGAATTTTCAGAATTTTAGAACTTTCCGATTCTAATGTTGGAGAGTTAGGACCTGTTCACACTAGCGGTTTCAGCAGCGCGGAAACCGCGCTGATACAACATTGTCAAGGAAAAACTGCGTTGTTGTGTGTGAGCGCCTTACATTGTAACTGAACAGACACGGTTGAAACCGACAGAGTGAACAGGGTCTTAGTCATCTATTTAGCTCTACTAGATGATTATGTTACTGTGGGCATGGTTAGCTAGGATCTAGTTACGAACTACCAATTCTATATTCATGAATATAGAATACAATATGAAGGCAGGCAGAGAGAGCAGACAAGCGGGCAGACGTAAATGCATAGAGGCAGTCAGACACACAGATATACAGGACACACAGACGGTGAGGCAGGCAGATAGACAGGTAAACAAATAGTTACACAGGCATATACCCATATAAGTAGATAGATAAACAGACAGACAATCATACAGTCAGACAAGTAGACATTTAGGCAGATACAAAGTAGACGGGTAGATGGGCAGACAGGCGGGTAATTAGACAGACAAAAAGACGGGCTGATTTGCAGGCAGATAGACAGGCAGATAGGCAGACATACAGAAAGAGACGCGCAGAAAAGTAGATAGGAATATAAACAGACAGACAAGTGAGCAGTCAGTCAGACAGACAGATAGGAAGACAGGAAGGTGTACAGGCAAGGCAGACTGGCATAGAAGCGGCCAAGTAGGCAGGGAGACATACTCGTACAGGCAAGGCAGAGAAGTAACGTAGACAGATATGAACGGAGACAGTCAGGCAGACAGGTGCAAATGGGTAGGTTGACAGCTAGGAAGAAAGGAAGATAGACAGGCAAGGAGATAGCCAAACGATCAGGCTGACAGACAGGTAGACAGGAAGATGGACAGATAGACAGATAAGCAGATAGGCAAACGGGCAGGCTGACAGATAGGTAGACATGAAGATAGACAGAGAGACAGACAGGCAAAGAGATAGACAAACGGACAGGCTAAATGGTAGAAAGACAGATAGACAAGGAGACAGACAGAGAGGTAGACAGTGAGGTAAGCATGTAGGCAAGCAAACAGATAGGCAAACGGACAGGCTGACAAATAGGTAAAAAGAAAGGTAAATGGACAGGGAGACAGACAGAAAGGTAGACAGGAAAGTAAGCAGATAGGCAAACGGGTAGGCCGACAGATAGGTAGAAAGACATGAAGATAGGCAGACAGGAAGATAGGCAGACAGATAGGTAAACATGGGAGTAAGAAGATAGGCAAACAGATAGGCAAACGGGCAGGCTGATAGATAGACAGAAAGACAGGACGATAGGCAGAGAGGTGGGCAGGGAAGTAAGCAGATAGACAAACGGGCAGGCTGACAGATAGGTAGAAATATAGGAAGATAGACAGGGAGATAGACAGAAAGGTAGATTGGGAGTTGAGCAGAGAGGCAGGCAGGCAGACAGGCAGACAGGCAGGCAGGCAGACAGGCAGGTAGTCAGACAGGCAGGCAGGCAGACAGGATGAGAAACGGAATAAAACCTTCATACATACTGAAGCAGCTCTTACAATAAAGTAGGGGAAATGCCTACAATAGCAATAAATAGATTACCATAGCTCTGCCAGCACGACGAGCAGTAAAAATACCAATAACAATACCAACAATTTGGACATTTCACATTGTTTAACCGTAAAAATGCAAAAATTCAATCACCATAGACATTCAGCTATGCCCCTCGTACAGTATATATATATATATATACTTGGAGAGAGAGAGAGAGAGAGAGAGAGAGAGAGAGAGAGAGAGAGAGAGAGAGAGAGAGAGAGAGAGAGAGAGAGAGAGAGAGAGAGAGAGAGAGAGAGAGAGAGAGAGAGAGAGAGAGAGAGAGAGAGAGAGAGAGAGGAAAGAGGAAAGAAAGAGGGTGAAAGAAATGGAGAGGAAGAGAGAGAGAGAGAGAGAGAGAGAGAGAGAGAGAGAGAGAGAGAGAGAGAGAGAGAGAGAGAGAGAGAGAGAGAGAGAGAGAGAGAGAGAGAGAGAGAGAGAGAGAGAGAGATAGTGATAGATAGTGAGAGAGAGAGAGAGAGAGAGAGAGAGAGAGAGAGAGAGAGAGAGAGAGAGAGAGAGAGAGAGAGAGAGAGAGAGAGAGAGAGAGAGAGAGAGAGAGAGAGAGAGAGGAGGGGGGAGTGTAGAGAAGGAGACAGACAAACAAACAGACAAAAACACAAAGCACATTTTGGAGAAAAATTCATGCAGTAATATATTTTCGAGATGAGGTTAGTTTCTCAGTATTGTAATGAATGGGGAAAATGGGTAGTCGAAGGTGAAAACAATTACTTTGATTATGAATATTGCATACACCAGTTACTCCTGATTACTTTTACCCATTGCTTCTATTTTTAGAACGTTTTTCACAAGTTCGTTATTATTAATTTTCAATATATACAAGCACCTGGCTTCGCCAGCCATGGCTGTGCCGTGGGTGCTTGGCCTGCGGCGCTGCTCGCTTTGCTTCGCTCGCGGGGCGCTTCGCGCCCGGGCTACGCCCAGTTTTACCCGACAAAGTAATGCTTCATAAAACCTTCAGAAACACTGTCTTCAATTTGTCCATCAAAAAGTTCACAACTGTCAAACATTTCATCGGAATATTGAAAATCTTTGTTGTTTCGTAGAGAATCATCGAATTTAATCACCTTTCGATGAAATTCCCGCACAGATTCCTTCACATAAATTTTTTTGACAGCCTGGTATAAGCTTGGAAAAGTTTGGGCATGTTCATTCCGTAGTCGGCAACTCAAACTCTTATCATTTAGTAAAGTGGCTTTTGAAATTTTTCGAGTACCTGTAACCCACTTCCAAAAATGTCTTTGGCGCTTCTTTTTGTTGGCTTCGGTTTCTAAAGGCATTGTTCCTGGTGATACAATCGTAAGATTTGTTGCCCTCCTTTTTTAAAGGTTAAAATTTTCATTACACACGTGTCCTTTTTGGCCTCTTCAGTGGGGGACAAACATATACATATACATATACATATACACTGAATGTTTCCCAGCTATCAAGAGAATCTCTCTTGATAGCGTATTGGTTTAAGTCACTGTAACTTTGTTACGTGTTAGCTGGGTTCGAATCCTCGGCTCGTCCACGTTTCAATTTCCAACAGATGCCTCCATCGAGCGATTCTTCAGCCTCGACTGTGATTGCATGAAATTAAAAGTGATTCGTGGTTGAAAAAAGAATATATATATATATATATATATATTATATATATATATGTATACATATATATATATATTCATACATATTCATACATATATATGTATATATACATTCATATATATATATACATATACGTATATACATATATATATATACATATATATACATATATATGTATGTATATATATATATGTATATATATATATATATATATATATATATATTAGACACACACACACACACACACACACACACACACATATATATATATATATATATATATATAATATACACACGCATATATATGTATATAATATATGTATATATATATATACATATATATATATATATATATATATATATATATATATATATATATATATTTTGTATATAATAGCATGATGACAACTCGCAATTTTCTTGTGAACTTGTTTAATACTGCGACAAGGCGACGTATTTGAAGAGGCAATCTATGTAGAAGATATCAAACGACATTTCAACACTAAGGCAGGATAGTCGAACTAGTAGATATTTCGGTACCAACGTTTCGAAGTTACACAGCTTCATTCTCAAGGCAGAATTAACTCATACAATAGTTAATGCGTAAATATACAAAAATAGTGTTCCATAGAATGATACTAGTTTGACTATCCTGCCTCAGTGTTGAAATGTTCTTTGCTGATCTTCTACATAGATTTCCTCTTGAAATACGTCGCCTTGTTCGCAGTATTGAACAAGTTAACAAGGAAATTGTGAGTTGTCATCATGCTATTATATACAACATTTCATAAACCACTAATTTAATTTGTTTCTACTCAAGATTGATAGATATATTGCAAGAAAGGGATGGCTGGGCAGACTGTGCATTCCTGGACTTACAAAAGGCATTTGATAAGGTACCATACAGAAAATTACTATGTAAACTGGAAACAATAGGAGGCATATATGGAAAACTATTTAATTAGATGGAGGACTTCCTACATGGAAGAAAAATGAGAGTGGTGCTCAGAGACAAATATTCAAAATGGGAAGAAATGAGTAGTGGCGTCCCACAGGGGTCAGTACTAACTTCGATAACACTGGGGAACACTCATTTTGTTGCATTTAAAAAAAGACTTTTCTATAGTCAACTTGAAGTGTGCTGATTTCAAATCTGAAGTCGGGTTTTGTCTGCAAGCTAACAGATTTTTATGCAATTTGACATTTTTATTTATTTTTTAAATTTTCGTTATTATAGGAAATTGCAATATCAGCCACAATTCTTTTGTTCACTTGAATCTTAAAACAGTATGAAAGCCATTTCTTTACATTTATTAAGGCAAAAGAAACAGAACATTAACAGAACATCTATCCCAAAGTTAGATTAGCATCCTTCAGAACATCACCACAGCTGATGGAAGCTTATCAATTTCTTTGTGTATTTTTTTCAGGCAGGAATTTGCGTTTGTAACTTTTGCGTTTGTACATTTCATCTGGGCAATTTCGTTTAATGCTCCAGCAGTAGTCAGCCATCATACTTTTGTCCCAGCGCCCTTGGTAGCGTTCTTCCATGATCTTTAGGTCTTGGTGGAATCGTTCTCCTTGTTCGTCAATCACAGCCCCCAGGTTGTCAGGGAACTGATCAAGGTGGCTGTTCAAAAAATGAAGCTTGATGCTCATGTTGCACCCGAGATCACGAAAAGCGAGGAGCATTCTGTTCACAAGATCACTGTAGTTCTCCCCGCCTTATTGTTTCCAAGGAAGTTCTGAACGACTGCCACAAAGGATAACCATGCTGCCCTTTCTACAGCGGTCATCTTAGCAACAAACTGATCATCACGAATTAGGGTTCGAATCTGTGGGCCATCCAAACACGCCTGCTTTGATCTTCTCAAATGATAACCCTGGTAAAGCTGTGATGATGTGTTGGAAACATTCACCTTCGGTTTCCAGTGCCTTGACAAATTGTTTCATCAAACCTAATTTGATGTGAAGAGGAGGAAAGATGATCTTATCTCTGTTTACAATTGGGTCTTGTATGATATTTGGCATGCCTGCTTCAAGGGTGTCACGAATAGGCCAGTCCTTCTGGACCCAATGTCCTGTCTCGTGCTCGGCTGTCCCACATACAGAGGAAACATGGAAACTTGGTGAAACCTTTCTGTTGTCCAAGAAGAAAGTTGACCATCTTTAAGTCTACACAAATTATCCAATTGTGCTCATGATACTTTAATAAGTCCATGACCATTCTCATATCATCATAGTCTTCCCGCAAATGCACTGAGTGACCGACAGGTACTGCTCCATAAACATTGCCATTATGTAAAAGAACACACTTTAGACTGCGTTTTGAACTGTCTAAAAAGAGTCTCCATTCAGCAGGACTATAGTAAGGTACACCCAGTTCTTTGAGAAGCCCTGGGATGTCATGGCAGTAAACAAACTGTCTGTCTTTTGAAAAGAAGGTCACAAAAAGCTGGTCACGCTTTCTGAAATATGATACTTTAACAGAGTGATCAACAAGATTTCTGCCTTGTAATCTTAATGCCAAAAGCTCTGCTGCTTTCTTTGAAAGACCTAAATCCCGCACTAAATCATTCAGTTCAGCCTGGGGAAGAGGCTTAGGGACGGGGAAAGGTTCAGTGTCTGAAGAACAGTCCTCCGATTGTGAACACTTTTCTGACAATTCACTGTCACAACTGTCTTGCTGGCTTGTATCATGTCCAATGTCTTTATCGCCCAATGAAGGCAAGCCTTTGAAAACTGGAACAGGTACTTCTTCAGAGTGCGGAACAGGCCGAATAGCTGAGGGAATGTTCGGATACGTAATCTTATGTCGGTTTTTCTTCCCAACACCCGTTGTGTTTACCATGCAGAAATAACAGTCAGTTACATGGTTGGTGGGTTCGCGCCAAATCATTGGAACTCCAAAAGGCAGACCTTTGCGTTTTCCTTTGGTCCAGTCTCGAAGCATTTCCTCACAATTGTGGCACACAACATGAGGAGCCCATTGCTTGTCTTGATCACCAAGATGAACTTCAAAATATGCCTTGTAGGCACGCTTGACGAACGAGGATATGTTACGTCTCTGACGATTGAGTGTGTAGCATCCACATATGTAGCAGAAGGCATCAGGCTTGTTTCTGCAATGATGTCTCATTCTGGAAGCCATGTTTGAACTGAAACAAAAGAAGAATGATCAAAATATTAGAAGCTATCTATATATATGGACGTTAAAATGCTTATACATGGTTTACGCAAGTTCACATATGTACAATTTCATTAACCTCAAATTGCATACAAACTAGAGCTTGTAGAGAAAAACTAATTTCAGATTTGAAATCAGCGCCTAAAACTCTTTCAAAATCCGTCAAACATATCCAATGCAACTCAAAGTTACTGAAAAAGTGTTCCCCTGTGTAATGTTTGCTATATATATAGATGACATGGACGAAGGCATGAACTACTATGCGGATGACGCAAAATTATCACAAAGAGAATAAACTCCGAAATAGACTGTGACTCATTGCAGAGTGATCTGAACAAAGTCTAAGATTGGAACAAGAGATGGAATGTAGAATTCAACACCAAGAGGTGGAGTATAATTGAATTTAGAAAAAGCAAGAAGAGAATATCAGGACAGTATGAAATTGACGGGAAAGAAGTAAAGAAAGTATATTCTGAAAGGGACCTAAGAGTAATCATCATCAAAGACATGTCGCCAGATAAACATATGAATAAAATAGTCGGAGAAACATACAATTTGTTGAGATCAGTAATGGTGGTCTTTAAGTACCTGGATAAGGAAATGATCAAGAAAATATCACAAACACTGGTAAGGCCAAAACTGGAATATGCATCATTGATATGGTCACCCAGTACAAAAATATAAGAAAATTAGAAAAAAATACATAGAGCAACGACAAAGATGGTCCCAACACTTTCAAACCTGGCATATGAACAAAGACTGGCTGAACTGGAATTGCCAACCCCGGAACAAAGAAGAGAACGAGGGGACCTACTGATCATCTACAGAATTATGAAAGGAAAAGAATGCCTTGATAGAGAGAACTTATTAAAGTGGGACAGAGGAAAAACAAGAGGACATACAATGAAACTCAAAAAGGATAATTACAGAAGAAACCTGAAGAAGAACAGGTTCCCATATAGAGTGATAGATATATGGAACAAATTAGTGTGTGCAAACACAATACAAGTATTTAAGAACAAACTTGATCTTGCGAGATACAAAAACGGGTCATCACGAGCATAGCTCCCTTTCCCGTATAATACAACTAGGTAAACACACACACACACACACACACACACACACACACACACACACACACACACACACACACACACACACACACACACACACACACACACACACACACACACACACACATACGCGCGCGCACACACACACACACACACACACACACACACACACACACACACACACACACACACACACACACACACACACACACACACACACACACACACACACACACACACAAATAGATAGATAAATCAATAAAATATGGAAGCTTTAGGCATCGAGAGTGCCTCGGGCTTTCCTTTCCGAAGATGTCATTGACTTGTCAGTGACACATGACCGGGTCTCTGATGTCACGAGGGAATGTGCGCCCGATTGGATACTTGCTTAGATCTCCCTCGCGCGCTCTCTCTCTCTCTCTCTCTCTCTCTCTCTCTCTCTCTCTCTCTCTCTCTCTCTCTCTCTCTCTCTCTCTCTCTCTCTCTCTCTCTCTCTCTCTCTCTCTCTCTCTCTCTCTCTCTCTCTCTCTCTCTCTCTCTCTCTCTCTCTCTCTCTCTCTCTCTCTCTCTCTCTCTCTCTCTCTCTCTCTCTCTCTCTCTCTCTCTCTCTCTCTCTCTCTCTCTCTCTCTCTCTCTCTCTCTCTCTCTCTCTCTCTCTCTCTCTCTCTCTCTCTCTCTCTCTCTCTCTCTCTCTCTCTCTCTTCCTCTCTCCCTCTTTCTCCCCCTCTTTGTCCTGTGTGTGTGTGTGTGTGTGTGTGTGTGTGTGTGTGTGTGTGTGTGTGTGTGTGTGTGTGTGTGTGTGTGTGTGTGTGTGTGTGTGTGTGTGTGTGTGTGTGTGTGTGTGTGTTTGTGTGTGTGTGTGTGTGTTTACCTAGTTGTATTTTACAGGAAGGGGAGCTACATTAGTGGTGTCCCGCCTTTGTATCTCGCAGTGTCTAGTTTGCTCTTAAATTCATGAATGGTTTTTGCACACACTATTTTTTCGTTCACTTTGTTCCAAGTGTCCACCCCTGTATGTGGAAAACTGTTCTTCTTCAGATCCCTTCTATAATTATTTTTTTTATTTTATTTCCATGTCCTCTTGTGTTTCTCTTGTCCCAGTTTAACAAGTCCTCTCTATCGAGTATTTCTGTGCCCTTCATGATTCTATAGATGGTCGGTAGGTCGCCTCTCACTTTTCTCTGCTCCAGAGTCGGTAACTCCAATTTACTCAGTCTCTCTTCATATGACAAGTTTGAAAGTGCAGGAGCCATTTTTGTGGCTGCTCTCTGGATTCTTTCTATTTTCTTTCTATTCTTTTTGGTACTTGGTGACCACAATGTCACCGCATATTCCAGTCTAGGCCTTATCAGTGTGACTAGTATTTTTTAAATAATTTCCTCGTCCAAATATGGAAATGCCACTTTTATTGATCTTGGTAATTTTGTTTATTTGTTTATCATGGGACAAGTCGTTTGAGATAATTACACCCAAATCTTTTTTAGATCCCAATTTCTTTACCTCCGTAGTTCCAATTTCATATTGTCCTGATATTCTATTTTTACTTTTTCCAAACTCCATTATGCTACACTTCTTAATATTGAAGTCCACTTCCCAATTCTGACTCCAGTTCCATACTTTATTCAGGTCTTCCTGTAGTGATTCTCAATCCGTTTCGGTTTTTACTTTCCTTAACAATTTAGCGTCGTCTGCAAAGAAGCTAGTGTAACATTGCACATCATCATTCATGTCATTAACATAGCAAACATGGAAACATGGACTGGAGGTGAAGCTTTTATTCCTGACGTTTCGTCCATGTTTCCTTTACCGTGTCTATACAACTTGTTCACATGGATTTTCATAGCAAACATGATTGGAGCCAATACAGATCCTTGCGGAACTCCACTGATCACCTCCTTCCAACCTAATTATTTTCCTCTGAGTACTACTCTCATCTCTCTACCAATCAGGAAGTCCTCCATCAATTTTAGTAGGTTCCCTTGTATCCCTGCTATATGTTCCTGTTTTTTTTTTTTTTTTTTTTTTTTGGTACTTTGTCGAAAGATTTTTCTGTCAAGGGAAGCGCAATCAGCACATCCTATTAGTCTTGAGTAAAATCATATTAGGTTTGTGGTACATGATCTTCCTTGTCTGAACCCAAATTGTCTTGGGTTTATTATATAATTTTCTTCCAGGTGTTTTACCCATCTATTCATAATCATTTTCTCACAAATTTTGGCTATCGTGCTTGTTAGTGAGACCGGTCTATAGTTTGTTGGTTTTTCCTTGCTTCCTCCTTTATATATCAGTATAATGTTAGGATTTTTCCAGTCTTTTTGTATTTTTTCCCTCTCTAAGTGAGCAACTTAATATGTTGCGTATTTTGTCCATTAGTTTCTTCTTTGCATTCTTTTAGAATCCAATTTGCAATTCCGTCCGGCCATGCGATTTCCTGACATCAAGGTTTGATAAACATTCTATTCTTTCTTTTTGTGTTATCATTAGCTCGCTCATGGGGTAGATCGCACTTCTAGCGAAAACAGACTTGAAGTGATTTTTCATGACTTCGGCCATTTCTAGATCTTCTGTGCATGCTATATTTCTTTGGCGTAGTTTCACCATGTCCTGCTTATTTTTAAGTTTACCATTCACATATCTATAGAATAATTTGTGCTCCTCATTGCATTTATCTATAATGTCTTTTTTATAGTTCCATTTTTCCTCTCTTCGCACTTTTACATTCCTATTTCTATAATTTATATATATATATATATATATATATGCCATTTTTCAGTTTTTTTAAAATCTTTTCTCCATCTTTTCCAAGCTCTGTCTCCTCTACCTTTTGCCTCATTATATCTTCTGTTGAACCAGCATTTAATGTACTCTCTCTCCAGCTTATTTTAGTACGTGCCTATTCACTCTTTCATTATGATTATCCATCAAGATATCCCATTTCTCTTCCACTTTTGTCTCTTCCATGTAGAAATGTTTTCCCAATTTGCATTCAGAAGGAATTTCTTTAGTTTTCCAAAGTCCATTTTGTTGCACATCAATCTTCGTTTCCTATACTTTTCATTTCTCTCCGAGCATATTTCTTCCTTTAGCTCAGTCTCAATAAGTATATGGTCATTCTGTCCAATTGGTGTCTTGTATTGAATTTTATCCACAATTTCAGGTTCTGTTGTGAATATTGAATCTAGTCTCAACGGCTCCTCATTATTTCTGTGTCTGTTGTTTTTACTGACCCATTGTGTCATTGTATATTCCATGGTCATGTCCAGCAATACATTACCCCATAAGTCTTCTCCGCCTTTCACTGTCATGTCCTCCCAACAAATTTCTCTGCAGTTGAAGCCTTCCATAATTACCAGGTTTCCCCCGCCCATCAGTATCTCATTTAATGAATGCCTTGTATCCTCTAGCATTTCCATATGCTCGTTCTCTTTCCAAACGTTCTTTTTTAGGGGCACATAAGTCACCACAATCTTTCAACTTTTCATTTCCTTGTCTTCGACTTTTATCATGATCAGTTCTATATTACCTTTGCCCTCCGCAATTTTTGTCACATATAAGTTTTTCTTGTCCAAGAACATGATTCCTCTTCCCTGTTTCTCGTCTCTGTTTTTAATCCAGTAATTGTATAGCCCTTGTCCAACATTGATGGATAGTATTGCACCCCTTAATTAAGTCTCAACAATTCCCATTATGTCTGATTTTTCTTCTAACAGTCCTGAAATTTATCTGTTAGTATAGGCCACTTTTAATTTTTTTCTTTCTCCATCTTTTTTTTCGTTTTTGGTTCGCCCATTCTGATGTACCATTTTCTCAGTCTCATGTCGATTACTCTCCAATAGAATTCCTTACTTTCGGTCTCCGTTCTCTTCGCGTTTTTTTTTTTTTTTTTTCCTGCTTCATCTCTTAGTGTCTTCTTTTTTTCAAATTCCTCAATATTCATTTCTCTTTTTATCCATATTTTATTATAATGTTCACTCCTTGTCAACTTGCCTACTTTTTCAAATATGTCTTCTAATACCATTTGTGATCTTAGTTTTATATCTAGGGGTTGATTTCTTTCCTAGAATAATGAGCAATTCTATATACATCATTGATGTCTATCTCTACTTCATGGTCTCTATCCTGATTTTCTTTTAGGATTGCTATTGCTGGTTCTTTTTCTTCTTTTTCTTTCATGTTCCACAATACATTTTTTCCTATCCACTGCATCTCTGACCCAATTTGTCTTATCATTAATTACTTGGATAATTGTGTCTTTTGCATTTTCCTGTGTTTGTTGTTGGACTATTTCTTTAAAGGCAATTTCTTTGTTTTTTCTAAGTTTTCCTTAAATTTTTTAATCTTTTGGATACTTTCCTCACCTAAGTTTTCTTCAATTCTATCAATCATTTCTTGTATTTGTTACTTACCTCTTTTTTTTTCGGTTTTCACTATTAGTAGTATCGTTATTATTATTATTATTTTTTTTCATTTTCACGCTTCACCTCTCTTTTATCTTTTTTCATTTCCTGAAGTTCGGTTCATTAGTCAAACAATTTATTTCCTTAGTCCATGATTTCATTCTCCCACCATTTTCTATTTTTGCTCACTTCCCTTTCTATATCTAAGATTAGACTTAAACTCCTTCTTTCGTACTTATCGAATCCTGAGAACGAATCGTGTGTGTGTGTGTGTGTGTGTGTGTGTGTGTGTGTGTGTGTGTGTGTGTGTGTGTATCCACCTTAGTCTTTGGATCACGTGTTGGAATCGTGATCGACAGCTATTTCCCTCCCGGAAGAGCTCTCAGAGCTCGTATGACCGATCTATGGGTAATGCTATGACCTTTCACACACACACACACACACAACTCCCCGCCCACGAGAGTCAGAGTAACGACCCGAAGCACAGCGATACCGAAATAATTTCGGCCCTGGGCAGGATTCGAACTGGGTACTGCGAGCACTATCGTACTTCCCAATCCAGCGCTCTACCTACTGTGCCACCGTGTGTGTGTGTGTGTGTGTGTGTGTGTGTGTGTGTGTGTGTGTGTGTGTGTGTGTGTGTGTGTGTGTGTGTGTGTGTGTGTGTGTGTGTGTGTGTGTGTGTGTGTGTGTGTGTGTGTGTGTGTGTGAGTGTGTGTGTGTGTGTGTGTGTGTGTGCGTGCGTGCGTGCGTGTGTTTGTTTGTGTGTGTGTGTGTGTGTGTGTGTGTGTGTGTGTGTGTGTGTGTGTGTGTGTGTGTGTGTGTGTGTGTGTGTGTGTGTGTGTGTGTGTGTGTGTGTGTGTGTGTGTGTGTGTGTGTGTGTGTGTGTGTGTGTGTGTGTGTCTCCAAGGTCACGACGTTGCTAAAAGATCGGTCTATATATGGGTCCTGCAATTTCATCCGGTAGGATGAGAGCTGTCGGTTACGAGTCGAGCACATTATCCAAAACAATAACTAATCTCTCGCTTGTCGTCGGGTCGTGATGAGGTCAGAACAGGTGACCTCCCCGAGTACAAAAGGCAAAGGTGGTGATAGTGATGTGGCAAAGATAAATAATATACTTCTCCAAGTTGAATAAAATCGTCTGGCGTCAAACGGAATAATATTATTATCTACTGGTAAGGGGCGAACCTCTAGGTCAGGACAAAGGGTAGGCGTAAGAAAACGTTGGGGAATAACAAAGAGTTGGTGTATCCCTCTATTGAAATTAGAATCGGGAGGGGAAACAAAAGGGAATTTGTACATAAAGTTGATTTTTCGGGGGAGTCGGGGGGGGGGGAAGTAAAATGAATTTTATATAACCGTATGGGAGAAGAAGGGAGTTGCTGGAGGGAGTGAGGGGGCAGTAGTAGGGGAAGAGGGAGAGCAATTGAAATTAGGGTGCGGAGTTCAATGGCGTCTTGAGGGGGGACGGGGGAATCATAAGGGGGGTTATAGGATACGTAGAAAGGTGGGGTGGCTGAGCGGGAGAAGAGTGAATAGAGAGAAATTTTCACTTGAAGAACATAAACTGGAGGGTCCTGACTAATAGGTCTTATGACAGTATGCTAGGATTTCTATATTCATACTCAGCCATTATTTTTTTTACAGATTTAGCTAGATGTTCTGGAAAGAAATTAAAAGAGGAAGAGAAGGCAAATTAAGCAGAGAAGAAAAGGTAAAAGGTGCAGATGCAGAGATGATAATGGAAGAGAAGCCAGTGAGAGGAAGGTTGGCAGGGTATTTAAGGGAGTTGCCAAATGTGAAGGAGGATAGGGAGGGAAAGGTAGTTGCAGTGGCAAGCGAAAAGAAGAGGAAAATGGAGGGGAAATAAAGAAAGATGAAGTGAAAGCAGCTGTTAAGATGATGAGAGTAGTTAAGGCACCTGGGTTGAATGGATACCATACAGAATGTCTGAGAAAACGAGGTACATTTGTGGTTGACTGGCTGGTGAGGTTATTTAAATTTTGTTTAAGAGAGGGTAGAGTGCCGGAAGACTGAAGGAGTGCCTGCATAGTTCCACTTTACAAGGGAGATAGGGACAAGTGTGAATGTAGTAGTTTCAGAGGGATAAGCTTGTTATGTGTAGTTGGGAAGGCTTGATTGAGAGGATTAGGGGAGGAACAGAGGGAGTAATTGGTGAGGAACAGTGTGGTTTTAGGACAGGTAGGGGTTGTGTATATGAGATTTTTGTGGTAAGACAGATATGTGAGAAAGCTATAGGAAAAAATTAGGATGTTTTTCTGGCTTTTATGGATTTGGAAAAGGTTTATGACAGGGTAAACAGGAAGGCACTGTGGGAAGTATTACATATATATGGGATAGGAGGAAAACTGTTAAGAGTAATGAAAAGTTTTTACGAGAGTAGTAAAGCTTGAGTTAGGATTAGAAATGGAGAGAGTGAATGGTATGAGGTAAAGGTGGG
Source organism: Oratosquilla oratoria (assembly GCF_046742065.1). Lineage (NCBI taxonomy): Eukaryota > Metazoa > Arthropoda > Malacostraca > Stomatopoda > Squillidae > Oratosquilla > Oratosquilla oratoria. The sequence continues at coordinate 7,658,670 of NC_134819.1, forward strand.
ACATACATTGTCAGGGATGTGTTATGTTAGGGGTTGGAGATGGTTAAAGAAAATGGAGAAAAGTGAGAAATAAGCCAGAAGTTGTTTGCTGACAACACTGCGCTTGTAGAAGGATCAGAGGAGGGATTGAGGAAGTTAGAGTTTGAGAAGGTGTGTGAAAGAAAGAAGCTGAAGATAGATGTGGGCAAATGTAAGGTGATGAGATGTACAAAGGGAAAGAGTGGCAGCAGGCTGGAAGTGAGTATTAAGAGAGAGAGACTGGAGGAAGTAGATAGTTTTAGATGGGTGTAGGACAGTTGCTCACCGGATAGTTGCTCACTGGATAGTTGCTCACCGGATAATTGCTCACCGGACAGTTGCTCACCGGAGAAGTGACAAATAGGACATTTGCTCACCAAAGGATTATTTTTTACTTTTCTTGAACTTAATAAAATATAATATACGGGATTTTTTTAGTTAAACTGTATTATGTATACAGCAAAAATACAGAAACAATATCCAAATTTTTAGTTTTTAATTCATTATAAAATTAAATACCAATTTCTTCCATCAATATATAGTAATGATCTTTTACTGGTCCAGTCTAATGGTGTGGCTAACTGTTCCTATGTATCTCTGTCATTTAATAAGACGAAAATTTTACTTTCATAGTCTGAATTGACTCCTAACCTTAACACTTCTAGTTCATGAACTAGAAGTGCTAGGGTAAGTAGTCAATGAAACCCACTAAAAACAATGCATTACATTATATTGTAGAGTTTGATAAGTTCTTGGCCTCTAACAATTACGATAAAGATTTACTTTATCTGTGCCAGGTGGTATGCTGCAGGAAGTCAGTGTCTTCCTGACTTTCTAAATGCAGTTGGCCACACCATTAGACTGGACTTGTAAACCACAAAGGACAACAAACCCACTTCAGTACTGCACCAGTTATAAAACTACAATCACTATATGTTGATGGAAGAAATTGGTATTGAATTTTATGATTAATTAAAAACTAAACTATGATAGTCTATATATTGTTTGTGTATTATTGCTGTAATAAATGTCAATATAACAAAAAATCCTGTATTATTGCTGTAATAAACTTCAATATAACTAAAAAGTCCTGTATATCATATTATTAGGTTTGTATATTGTTTGTATATTATTGCTGTAATAAACTTCAATATAACTAAAAAATCCTGTATATTATGTTATTATGTTTGTATATTGTTTGTATATTATTGCTGTAATAAACTTCAATATAAGCTACTAAAAACAATGCATTAGATTATATTGTAGAGTTTGATAAGTTCTTGGCCTCTAACAATTATGATAAAGATTTACTTTATCTGTGCCAGGGGGTATGCTGCAGAAAGTCAGTGTCTTCCTGACTTTCTAAATGCAGTTGGCCACACCATTAGACTGGACTTGTAAACCACAAAGGACAACAAACCCACTTCAGTACTGCACCAATTATAAAACTGTATTCACTATATGTTGATGGAAGAAATTGGTATTGAATTTTATAATTAATTAAAAACTAAAATATGAAAGTTTGTATATTGTTTGTGTATTATTGCTGTAATCAATTTCAATATAACAAAAAATCCTGTATTATTGCTGTAATAAACTTCAATATAACAAAAAAATCCTGTATATCATGTTATTATGTTTGTATATTATTTGTATATTATTGCTGTAATAAACTTCGATATAACTAAAATAATCCTTTGGTGGGCAAATGTCCTATTTATCACTTGGCCGGTGAGCAACTGTCCGGTGAGAAATTGTCCGGTGA
>NC_134819.1:7685452-7697952 GCF_046742065.1 Oratosquilla oratoria
TATTCAATGTCTTTCTCCTTCTGATTATGAATATGATTAAGAATAGCAACATTAGATTTGAATGGAGAATGTTTTCATCTTTCCAAAGATGTTGAATCGTGTATTAATGGGATGTCACGACAGTTATATACATAGCATAGTAAGTGGTCTCTTCATAATTTCACATCTGTTTCACACAGATTTGTTTTACTTTTTGTCTAGGACACACACTCCTTAAGATTTTTCAATGCTTCACAAAAGAAAATGGTTCAATATTTATTGGAATTGTCCTTATGTATTGGCAAGGCTATGAGTCTTCATGGCTGACCAAGGATCCAGGTCTTCATGTCTGACCAGGGATCCAGGTAGTATAAAGCTCCAGTAATTCAGGTCTCCCATCACAATCAAGCATCATGCATTTCAATAATATGAATACTACCTGTAAATACGATCAAGATTATCATTCAATTCCCGTATGATATCATGAATATATTCCCTTTACTTCTCTGGTTTTTGTGTTTCTTTAAACTAATACACTGGGTGTCACATGTATCCTCATCATTAAGTTGTATCCTAACCTTCAAAGTGATTAATTGACACTTCCCTAGTTTCTAAGTGTAAGATCTTGTATTTATTTCCACCTGCAAAATCAATTACCCTATATGGACCTGAGTACCTCGGTGAAAGTTTATTATAGGGTGAATGTAGTTTGACCATGACTAAATCTCCTATTTTTAATTCTATTTTATGTGCTATTTTGTGTTGTTGCTTTTTCATCTCTTATGTATAGTTTGAAATGTATCTTATTTGTGATATAATCATTTATATTATACACAGGTTTCTGCTCTGCAATCAAGATTTAACCCGTAAAATCCGACGATAGAGCAAGTTCTTAGGGATACCATAAACGTGCAGAAAAAAATATTTGGTGGATTTGGCGACGAGGAAGAGTGGTTGAAGGTGTATGAGTCTTTCTGTGCATGTCTGATTTTGTACACACTATTGCGTAATGTGTTGTTTTTGCGCAAGCACGCCCACACATACAAAAGATTCCATTTAGTTCCTTGAGGCATGTTTACACTAATATCACACTGACTGAGGTAGATAATCCCGATAAATAGGATGCAAGAAGCACTCCCGAGTCACCACGTGTATCAACGCTCTACCGCGTGTATGAAAGCACTAACTGGTATCGTAGCATTCTCTGGGCAGTGTTGATAAGTCAGACAAACTTCCCTAAAAGTATGAAATCGCTAACAAATCTAGCGCGATTTCTGTAAGGGGTTGAATATCGTGCCGCCCGGGCGGCATATCGGTTCTCCCCAGTGCTGCCTCCCGGGCGGCATATTGGAGTTAACGGGTTAATATGCGAGAATTTTTTCTCCCCAAAAATAATAAAACGAGGTGTTTCACCTGTCGCTATGTTAATTTGGTTGTTCAGAGTACATTTAACACAAGGAATCCAAGTATCCCAAGTTATATTATGAAGACTTATCATACCTTTAAGACATGTAATAATTTTTTTATATAAACTCTCTATAACTCCATTGCTCTGAGGATGATTCATTAAAATATTGATCTTCTGGAATTTGAATAACCTATATAATTTTTCCAATATTTTTTTTTCTATTAAATTCAGTATCATAATCTGAAACAAAGATTTTGGGAGAAGTAAGATTACAGATGATTTGATCATAGATTACTGAAGCAATTGTTTCAGTTCTCTTATTTGGTATGGGTTGTAAAATACAAAATCTTGAAAAATAATCAATGGTAACAAATACATATTTGTATCCACTCTCAGACATAGGTAACTCCAATATATCTATGTGAACTCTTTCCCACGGTTTCTGTAGAATGGGATATCTTAACATAGGAGCAGGGTTTGGGGTATTTCATTTCACATTTGCACATTTCAAATAATTTTCTATATAGTCATATATATCTTTCTTCATACCTGGCCAAAAATATTTAAGTTGTGCTTGTCTATAAGTTTTATCCTTTCCTGGATGTGAGCTGCAATCACTATCATAAAGTAACTTCAATATCTCTTTCACAAGAGTTTGTGGTATTACCAACTTATTTACTGAGCCCCTAGAAATATCTTTATTACTTACAAATGTTTTTATATACAAAAGTCCATGAGTCAAATGAAATTTCTGTATCTTATACCCTTTCGGTAGTTTTGGAGGATTTCCTCTGGAGTTCATCAAATACCTGGCTAATGAGTCACATGTCTTATAGTCCCTCTGTTTTCTTATTAGCATTTCCTTATCTAAGGTTACTAGCTTATCTATACTACAAACAGTATTGAAAAACCCTGTCGTTGGTTGGCTAATGTTTCTAGAAAGTGCATCTACTGCAGCATTCTTTCTACTCGGAATATATTCAAACCTAACCTCATAGCACTGAAGTATTGCAAATCATCTTGCTAGTCTGCTCCTAAAATTTTTATGTAAGTTCTGAATAGTTTATGATTAGTTACACTCTGATTGGATATCCCATTATCATATCTATAAAACTTTCTAATGAATATATTAATGCTAAAGTTTCTCTTTCTGTTACAGAGTAGTTTCTCTCTGTACTATTACAAAGTCTAGATGTATAAGTTATTGGTTTCAAAGTTTCATTTCATCCTATGTCTGATGCATCAGTACAAAGAACGAACTCTTTATAATAGTCTGGAAATATTAAAACCAGAGACCTCGTAATTTTAACTATCAATTTGTCAAAAGCTTGCTGTTGTGCAGGTCCCCACATAAACTTTGAGTCTTTCCTCAACAAAGAATTTAATGGATTAGCTATGTCCGCATGACCTTGGATAATTTTTCTATAGTATCCTTTCAATACTAAGAAACTTCTAACTTTTTCTATATTGTTTGGAACTGGAATTTTTTTTACTGCTTCAACCTTTGAATTTACAGTACTAAGTCCCAAATAAATAACACTGTCCTGCAAAAACTTGCATTTTTCAAGTTTCACTTTCAATCGTGCTTGAACTAGTCTTGAGAATATAAAATCTCATCTAGAAATACACTGTCAGTGTTTCCTAATAACACATCTAGGACTGTATTCATTAATCTCATGTAAGCTAATGGACTATTACATAACCCAAATGGCATTCGTTTGAACTCATAGTGTCCCGTTGGAGTATAAAATGCTTTGAATTCTCGTGATTCTTCATACAACTGTATTCACCAAAAAGCATATTTGATATCTATAGTGCTAAGATACTTATTCTCATTTCCCAAACTTCTAAAAATATCCCTTATCACCAATAATGGCAATCGGAAACGTATGGTATGCTTATTCAATTCCCTATAATCAATAACAGGACTCATGGTACCATCTGATTTTGGCACCAGAATCAGAAGGATATTCCACTCACTTTTACTATGTTCAATAGTATCCTGCGATAACATCTCAGTGATCAATTTATCTACAATGGCTAGTTTAGAATGTGGTACTCTGTAGGCAGGTATATAGATAGATTGAGTCCCTGGTTTTAATTTGATCTGATGTTAAAAAAAAAAAAAAAATGCCTGAGGCGTCCCCAGGCAAAGCAATTGCCTTCATGAGCAAGGCAACTAGGGTTTCATCCAACTCAGGGCAACTAGTAGGCCCTAGTTGACCCTTATACTTCTTTCCCAAATCTATCTTCCTGAATTGAACAGAATGATGAAATCGGTCATTCCACCTCGTCAGTACTTTCATTTATAATCTTAATGGGTATTGTACACACTTGGTAACATCCTATTTGTGTACCTTTTCTGAAGACTGTCTATATTCAAAGTACTAATCACTAATATTTCTACCATGTTCTCGTTTGACTTATAAAACCCTGAATCCAATTTTAAACCTTTTAATCTAATTCATTCTGGGATGTTTAAAATCTCAGAGTTTACAGTGACTCCTTTCAACTGCACTTCTACATTGTTAACTACTCTGGGGTGTAATAATGTCAACGTTATCACGCCACATTCCACAATTAACAAAGCTTAGGTTGTAGTTGATGAATTAGTAATTTCTGGGATTTCTTGAACATTTGAGTTGGGTTCACTATATGAAACTCTATTTTCTGTTGGGCTGGACCTCTCTGTCTCGATATCTAAGGTATAATTATCTTTCCTATCTATTTCTAGATATTCTTTGATTACTGTCACTGGCTTTGAGTCAGGTTGAATTGAAAATGGAATTAACTGTGATTTCACTAAGATCCCTAACTCAGCACGACATATGATCATGCTCTCTTTTCTCATAGTTGCAAATCCTATCAGTAAATCTCATAGGAAAACATATTCTCCTAAAACTGTCACTGGAATGTGCAAATTCTAATTTTCATATAAGATAACTTCTAATTCAACCTCACCTAATGTTTTTAACTGACTTCCAGTTACTCCTTACAATGAGTAATAGATTGATTCTAAGATTTTCACTCCTGGTTTCAATTAAACTCTACTAGTTATAGCATTAATTACAGATCCTGTATCAATAAATATTTTGATAGGTTTATTGAACACTCTACCAGCAATGAGAGGTCCTATGGAAGTCCTTAATATAGTTATAGTCAGTTTATTACTATCTTTGCTGTTGGAGTTTTCTTTCACCCTTCTATCACTCGTATCCCTAACACAATACTGTCTATATGTATTTCTATGGGAGCTCTATAGTGTTGTTTTCTTCAGTGTCTGGGGTTTTTCTTCTTGTTTCGGGGTGCATAAGAAAGTTTCTACATGTATGTGTTTTATGGCCTATCCTTTTATGATACATGCAGAGAAGTGTGTTTCTTCAATGATATTCATCATGACCCTCATATTTGTAATCTTTACAAATAGTTTCGTAATAATAGTCTTGTGCTCTATGCCCCCAAGTATTACAATTGTAGCATTCTATTCTAGCATCCCTTGAAGTGCCTCTAACTCTATGTTCAGATCCTCTATTTCTGTAATCACTTCTAGATTTCCTAATTTTTTTTATATTGTCCCACTGTCATTATATACTAATTGCTTTAGATTCACTATACCCTTGAAGAAGATAATATACCTCCCCTAAATTCATAGATGCCTTGAGATGTTAATACAACTTTTCTGCCATTAATTTGTCCGAGTCGTTGGCTAACAAGGCGAAGGTGATTGATTTAATTACCTGAGAAATTTTCATTTTATTACTAGCTCTTTCTATCCAATCTGAATCTTTCAATATAGAATTCTTGTCCTTTGACCATCAGTCTAATTTTGCTAAACATTCTGTGTCTGATTCTCTTGCTTTTACTTTTTTTTTATCATTCTAACCAAATATCTAATAGGATCCTGATCAGATTTTGACATAATGTTTAATGAATACCTTTTTATAAGCTTCATATTGGTTGATATCTTCCCTTTGCTGGAAATTTATATTATAAGCCTTGCTCTACCCTTCTCAGGATCTACATTCTCTTTTAACTTTTTTTTTTCCTTTTTTTCATCTGTAATGTTTTTACTAATGATTAATGTGTCAATCAAACTGAGAAACCTATTAACTCCTAAGGTGTTTTCATCACCTGTGAATTTGGGAATATTGACATTCGAGGTATGAACCTCGTGCCGAAGAGTACTACCCGCATTCATACCTTCAGTGTTTTTAAAGTCGATTTGAATCGACTGCCTCCACGTACGTCAATCCCGTCTTCTTTGTCAGTCCTTGTTCACTTCTTCGTCGTCCATCATTCACTCATAAGAGTTGCTCGTAGTATTTGTAGAACTCTTGGAGTCAGCATACGCGTGGTTGTGGTTGTGGTTGTGCACTGCGTGGTTGTGGTTGTGCACTGCGTGGTTGTGGTTGCGTGCACTGTAGATTGGTGTACCCGTACACTTGTAGCCGTAGTCTTGTAGCTTGATGCACTCACCAGTCTCTTCGGAAACGTTCAATTCATTAGTTACATCCTTTGGCTGCCGTCACTTTCTTATCCCACCACTACCACCACTTTCACCCCCATCATTTTCAGTACCTGTGTTTCTCCATGATTATTTGTTTAATTCTGTTTACTTTTCCCTTATATTGTTTTGTATTTCTCCTCTCACAATTTCTTTCCATCGCTTAAGTATGTCTTTTGCCATATCTTGCTTTAGAAAGTGAGTAATGTTTCTTAATGAGGTGAATTAAAGGTATGTATAATTTTCTATTTTCTTCCCAATTATATACACTTGGCTTGTCAATTTACACCAAGGGACTCCCCATCTGGAGTCCTCAATCCACTCACTAAGTCACTTCTGCCCCGACGTCACTACCTTATCTATCGAATGATCTTTACTTTTACAAATAAGTGCCTCCCCCAAGAGCGTGACTTTTCTCCCGTTTACCAATATATTTTTTTTCTCCTCCTCCACGCTTCTCTACAGAAAGACTATTACGTCTTAAGAAACACTGCTTACACAAACAATCTCGACATCGCAGCGGGATGCCTTAATATTGTCACATCAGCAATAAAATATATTCCCTAGGGATTGTTTACAAACTTTAGACGGTGAGCGATATTATGCAACTCCTTCGCGGCTGTTGTTATTAAAACATTCTACACATAAAATAAAATTCTCGCTACCTACTCCTCTATCTACCTTATTTATCTACCTTTACCAGCCTCATACACCCTGGTCTGAATCAATCATGTTGAGGCTCTGGCAGTATGTGTTCTACTTTAACTTGTATCGATACATATACATGCATATTCAGTGCATGTGTAAATAAAGACCATGTTTATATTCTTGAAATAAAATATGTACACATATTTATGAAAACATGTTTTAAGTTGCAGAACATGTAGCAGACCATGTTGCGCACACAAATACATAATTCACATGAATATAACAAATGAATACAACATTTGTCCATGATTTAGTGATATATAAAAGTGAAAGCAAAATCATAAACAGAGAGAAGTAAAGAACATAAAATATATATAAACAAATAAATAAAAAGAGTGTTGCAAGATGATTGAAGGGAATATTCAATCCTTTAGATGTTAAGCGTGCACACACGCGCATGTACGCATTAAGTGCAGGATGGAATGCTCGACATCTTCAGAGAACTCCAAAAGACCCACCATTGTGTCAGGACCTGACAGTGGTCATTGAGGTCATGAGCATCTAAACTCACTCGGACATCTGGAACAAGCGACAGGGACACCTGCGTCAAACATTGCCAAACTGCGAGATCATCATACGTTAAATATATATATATATATATATATATATATATTTTAAATATATATATATATATATGTATATATATATACATATATATATACACACACACACACGCACACGCACACACGCACACACACACAAACACACACACACACACACACACACACATGCACACACACACACACACACACACACACACACACACACACACACACACATATATATATATATATATATGTATATATATATATATATTGTAACGTAATATTAGATATTACGTCATGTGTAATTATGTTATAGAATTGTGTTCCTTTGTATTACATAACTATGTTCATATTTCTTGTCTATGTATGTATTGTAACAATGTTAAGCAGTAACGCCCGTCCACTATATGTAATCTTGCCTACGTGCGGAGAGGTGCGCACTCTTGTAGAACAAACAGACAAGCGAAATCCTGAATAGTTCGGAGCGCACAGATTTGACAGTTACTAAATAAGTAGATTGTTCAAGCGAGTCGAGGGTCCTAAAACTACCCATGTTGACGTGTTAACTTACCCTCCTCCTCACCCGCACCCTTAACCGGAAGTATCCCGCTTCCGGTCCAATGGTATATAAGCGGTGGAACTCGCTTACTCCTTGTCATTTTCCCACATATTGATCTCTTGATAAAAACTAGAAGGTTTAGATTCATGAGACGATTGGTGTGAAGTGATCACCCTTTTTGCCTACATTACGTGTCTGATATACATTGCATTACTTTACTTATATTTGTACTTATTACTTATTCTGATGCATGTTCCTGATCTCTTTGTACTTAGATAGTACCATATTGTATACTTATCTTGTTTCTTATTTGAACGATAATTTCCATATTCTTATAATCATGTAACGGTCCCATTGACCCTACTGCCCATTCTCTTTTGTGTTGATTGCCTGTAAATATTTTCCATTAATAATTTCGTTTACTAGTTTTATCGCTAGTTTAATATTCCTTTCCTGTAATCTTCTTTGTTACCTTTACTTCTAGTCTTACGAATTATCTAGGCCCTGACCAGATAGTTCAGTCCTACAGTGGCTTCTAGAAGTGAGCTGGTTCTTAAGCACTTAGACGTTATACGTAACGTCTCTTCACATACCAGCCGCCCGTAACAAAGTGGCGACCCTTGCCAAGGATATTGGATCAGGTATTTAACACATTCTTATAGAGATGGATGATATAATTCAAGAATTCGTTCAAAATCCCAAGGTAAGTTTCTTAAAGAAACAAACTAAAGACACTTTGATAGAAATAGGCAAGCACTTTGGAGTAGACATTGATACAAGTTTGCGAAAGAAAAAAATACTTCAGGAACTCGTTGAAAATCTGATCGAAGATGAGATCTTATCTCCAGAAGAGATTACAGGTATACAAATTCCTTCAAATAGGTTAGAAATAGAGGCACGACTAACCGAACTTAAGATTAAGGAGATTGAATTAAAGGTCAGGAGAGTAGAAATTGAGGAGGAAGCTAAACTGAAACAAATGCAAATTGAGGCAGAATTTAGAGAAGAGGAAGCTAAAGCGAAACAAGTAGCTAAAGAGGAGGAAACTAAACTGAAACAAATGCAAATTGAGGCAGAATTTAGAGCTAGAGAAGAGGAAGCTAAAGCGAAACAAGTAGCTAAAGAGGAGGAAACTAAACTGAAACAAATGCAAATTGAGGCAGAATTTAGAGCTAGAGAAGGAGAAACTAAAGTCAAATTGGCAGAGTTAGAATTAAAGAAGGCAGAAGTAGAAGCTAGGATTGTTGATAGACAACCCGTAGTTCAGGAAGGTCATATAGATATTTCAAAGTATGTAAAACTTCTACCCCAATTTTCAGAGGGAGAGCCAGAAATTTTCTTTCTTCAGTGGGAAAAATTGGCGCAACAGTTACAAATCCCTAAAGAAAATTGGCCATTAATCATTCAAACACAATTTAAGGGTAAGGCTCAGCAAATTTATACTTCTCTTTCAGAAGCAGAAAGCGAGTATGATAATATGAAAGCTTGTATTTCAAAAGCTTATGAACTAATACCAGAGGCCTATAGACAGAAATTCCGTAAAAATAGGAAGACACCTCAGTTAACATACGTAGAATATGCGGCTCAACAAGAGAGGTTATTCAATAGGTGGTGTTTGGCTAGTGAAACGGACACCTTAGATAGACTTAAACAGTTGATTTTATTGGAGCAGTTTAAGAATACCTTAGAGACAGATCTTAGGATTTTTATAGATGATCATGTTCCCGAAACTTTAACTAAAGCTGCTGTATTGGCTGATGAGTTCACACTAAATCATAAACCTAAGTCAAGACAAATGGAATCCCAAAAGTCAAAGTCATATATTCCAGATTCAACAAAATACTCTGATCCTTGGTCCCCAAAGAAACGCTTTGAAAATCAGTCTAGCCCATCACATTTCAGTTACAGGTCTGATTTCAATCAATATCCTCCAAACCAACCTTGGCAAAGAATGGAAAGGTTTAAGACTAATCCCCCTGTAACTTGTTCATATTGTAAACAGGTTGGCCATCACATTTCTAATTGCAGAAAGAGACTGACACCCTCATTCTCCAATAAGACACCAACTCTTGTAAGTAATATAAAATCAGACGATTCAAAATCCTCTATTCAGGATACACTACCAAAGAAGCCGGTATTGTCAAGTAATGTAGAACCCCCCTCATCAAATCATGATCCTTGTTTCAAACCATTTGTATCTTCAGGAACTATATCTCATAGTAGTAGTTCACAACAATATCCTATTTCCATACTCCGAGACACAGGAGCAAAGCAAAGTCTGATTTTAAATTCTGTCTTGCAGAATCTGGGTGAGTCATATACAGGTTATGATATATTGATAGAAGGAGTTGGAGGAATTATAAAATGTCCATTACATAATGTTTTCTTGCGGTCTGATTTAACAACCGGAATGGTTAAAGTAGCAGTAGTAGACTCTCTTCCCATAGTAGGAATATCCTTATTGTTGGCCAATGACATCGCTGGAAGCAAAGTCATTTCTCCCTTAATAACAAATAACCCTAAGACCTCAGTAGAACCTTCAGATAACTTACAGTTGTTTCCCGCTTGTGCTGTAACCAGATCTCAGTACAAGAAATCTGAAGAGGAGACCTATAATTTAGAATCCCTATTCTCCCAAACTGACCCATCTTCTTCGTCACCAGTTTCTCTATCTAGAGCAGAATTAATCAAAGAACAGAAGTCAGATCATTCTCTTAAAAATTTGTACGAGATTGTTTCTTCTCCAGAAGAAGTTGAAAATATGTCACGAGGTTTCTATATAGAAAACGGAGTCCTAATGCGAAAATGGAGAGCATCCACCGCAACCGCTGACCAGCCATGGCAAGTAAGGAATCAAATAGTCCTCCCTCTTAGTTTCAGGAATAATGTTCTAAGATTGGCTCATGATACTCCCTTAGCAGGTCACTTAGGGGTAAGAAAGACCTTGTTCAACATAACCCAACATTTCCATTGGCCCACGGTTGTCAAAGATGTTGCCCAATATTGTAAAACATGTCATACATGTCAACTTGTAGGTAAGCCCAACCAGAAAATTGTAGAAGCTCCACTCCATCCCATTCCTGTAATGGAAGAGCCATTTAAAAAAGTTCTTATTGACTGTGTAGGACCTTTACCTCCTTCAAGTAAAGGAAATCAGTACATTCTCACAATCATGTGTATGAGCACTCGTTTTCCAGAAGCAATTCCTTTGAAAAATATTAAAGCTCAAAACATAATCAGAGAAATGTTGAAATATTTCACTATGGTAGGATTTCCTAAGAACATTCAAAGTGATCAAGGAAGTAATTTTCTTTCCAACAAGTTTAGAGAAACTCTTGTAACACTAGGTATAAATCATGTAACTTCCTCCGCCTATCATCCTCAATCACAAGGTGCTCTAGAGCGCTTTCACCAAACGCTCAAGACAATGTTAAGAATCTTCTGTGCTGAGAACACTCGAAATTGGGAAGACGGACTCCCCTTTTTGTTGTTCGCCACCCGAACAACAATTCAAGAAAGCCTTGGATTCAGCCCGTCAGAATTAGTCTTCGGTCATGAAGTCCGTGGTCCCCTAAAGATACTTCATGAACAATGGATGAAAGAAGAACCACCTGTTCCTTCTTTGAAATACGTGTCCCAGGTCACCGAGAAGTTGTTAGAAGCTTGGAAGTTGGCAAGAGAGAACTTGGCGAATGCTCAACGAGAAATGAAAGGTCGGTATGATAAAAATTCTAAACTTAGAACTTTCTCTCCAGGAGATCAAGTGTTACTTTATCTTCCCATACCAGGAGATCCATTGCAGGCTAAATACAAAGGACCCTATGAAGTCTTGTCCAGAGCCAGTGATCTCAACTACATAATCAAAACTCCAGACAGAAGAAAGAGTTCCCGTCTCTGTCACATAAATACCTTAAAACCTTATCATTCCAGAGATCCAATTCCAATTTGCAGCTCTACCACAATAAAATCGGAAGAGCCTCCTGATAACCTGCCTAATCCTCCTGAGATTCCCTTGGAAAACTCCCAGATACTACAAAATCTTCACTTATCTGAGAAACAAGATGTAGCAGAACCATGGACTGACCTGTTGAGAAAAGACCACGACTTCGTGTGGACGCCTACCTGTGAGACGGCCTTCAAAAACCTGAAGTCCCTTCTCACTAACGCACCAGTTCTAAGGGCACCCGACTTCCAACGACCCTTTCTTCTGCAAGTCGACGCCAACGACACCTGTATCGGTGCCGCCCTCTTGCAAGAACACAATGAAGTTCTTCACGCTATCGCCTACTACAGCAAGAAGCTGTCCCCTGCGCAAAAGAACTACTCCATACTTTCTAGAACGTAGCTTTTCAACAGAAAGTGAAAAGCTTTCCCAAACGGTGGAGGTGTAACGTAATATTAGATATTACGTCATGTGTAATTATGTTATAGAATTGTGTTCCTTTGTATTACATAACTATGTTCATATTTCTTGTCTATGTATGTATTGTAACAATGTTAAGCAGTAACGCCCGTCCACTATATGTAATCTTGCCTACGTGCGGAGAGGTGCGCACTCTTGTAGAACAAACAGACAAGCGAAATCCTGAATAGTTCGGAGCGCACAGATTTGACAGTTACTAAATAAGTAGATTGTTCAAGCGAGTCGAGGGTCCTAAAACTACCCATGTTGACGTGTTAACTTACCCTCCTCCTCACCCGCACCCTTAACCGGAAGTATCCCGCTTCCGGTCCAATGGTATATAAGCGGTGGAACTCGCTTACTCCTTGTCATATTCCCACATATTGATCTCTTGA
>NC_134819.1:7707952-7712952 GCF_046742065.1 Oratosquilla oratoria
GAGAAGAAAATGTATAGTGAAAGGCAAACGAGGAAGAAAGACAAGAAGAAAAATATTGAGAAGACCTTTCTCTGTTAAAAGATGAAATTAAAAGAAAATTACGAGGGGTGGGGGAGATAATCAAAATAAAAGAAAAAAGAAAATTATGAAATAAAGGGAGGAGAAGGGGAGGACGATGATTAAGGAGAAAAAGAAGAGACGAGGAAGAGGACGCTTGACGCCTGTGAGGAAGTGGGAAAAAAAAATTAGAAGAATGAAATAAAACCACTCATGATACAAATGTTCAGAGAGCAAAGACACAGGAGAATGGCTGGAAGGAGTAGAACCAGCGGGAGTGAGAGGAGTGGGAGTGGATTAGTGAGAGTGAAAGGAATGAGATGGGAGGAGTGTTAGTGGGAGGAGTGAAAGTGGTAAAAGGAGAAAGAGGAGGAGAAGTAGTGGGAAAGTGAGAAGGAGAGGGAGTTGGAGAGGGAGAAAGAAATGGAGAAGGAGAAGGAGTTGAGGAGAAAGAAAAAATAACAAATGGTGTGGGTAAGAGAGGAGAGTGAAGACAGAAAAGAAAGGATAGAGGAACTAAAGAAGTAGAACAAGACGAATTGGAAGGCAAATAAGTGAAAAAGCCACGGTCATTTTGAAAATCCCATTTATATATAAGCATAAATATATATATACATATATGTATATATATATATGTATATATATATATATATATATATATATATATATATATATATATATATATATGCAGAAGAAATCACTTAAACGCGTGATTGTATTATGCAGAAAAAACCCTAGGAAAATAACAGAAATGAGACTGAGCGCTTTCGTCTAGTCAGACATTTTGAAGGTACAAGTGCAGAAAAAGAGAATAGTATATACTGTATACTCAGAGAGTAGGGTAGATCTCTCCCCGTGACCTATGGGCTCAGGATCCCGAAGGTTTGGTTTACAATTTTCTTAATAATAAATTCATCCAATTTGTACAGTCCATGACTTAGATTTCAATTATTAACAAACGTATCTCTGATCAGACTGGATTCTATGATATTTCTATTCAAATAAGAATTACTCCTAACAATTACTTTAGCTTCATTCCAATTAATACAACGGCGTTGGACGTTTAACCACTTCCAACGCTATACTTGTGTCGCTTTAATCTAACATTTAATTCATTTCTAGTCTGACCAATATAACATTTGCTGCAATCTTTACATGGAATCTTATATACACAACCTTCCTTATTTACAGGGGAATTTTTAATTAAAAGACTTTTGACTGTGTTGAAGTTTCTAAAAATTACTTGGATGTTAATTCTTAAGAATATGCGGTAATTTAATGAAATTATCATGATAAGGAAGAACGAGAAGATTTTTAGAATTAAACGTCTCTCAAGCTTTATCATCAAAATAAGACTTCCTAGCCATTTTTTTTTTAGAATATTTAATGAGATAATTGGGATACTTTAATTTTAAAGCTATGTCATTTATTCTTGATAATTTATCATCCAAAAACTCCTGACTACAAATACGATAAACTCGAAGGTACATTGACGATAATACAGATGCCTTAGTCCTGTAATGATGAGAACAGTAGAAATGAACACATGAAAGAACATTGGCGGGTTTCCTATAGACATCAAATTTGAAAGACCTTTCATTTCTGCATATCAATACATCAAGGAAAGGTAATTGGTTATTTTATTCTATTACCATAGTAAAATGGATAAAAGGGACTAGGGTGTTAAGCTGTGACAAGAAAATAAACGAATTAACAACAGGCTAAATACACAAAATATCATTATCGATGTACCTAAACCAAATAACATTTTGTGGGAGAATATTATGTAACAACTTTGTTTAAAAAAATTCCATATAAAAATTGCTTAGAATTGGAGAAATCGGATTATCCATTGTCATACCAAAATTCTGTTAATAATATTTGCCATTAAACATAAAATAGGATTCTAAAACACATCATTCAATTAAATCAATAATGGTGGCAGTAGGCAGTGGTAAATCAATTTTCTTCAACTCTTCTTCCATGTACACTAATAAATCATTAACGGGAACACGAGTAAATAAAGAAGTAACATCATAACTAATATGAATAAAATCATGGTCAATATTAAGGTTATTATGTTTGTTAATTAAGTCTACTTTGTTGTGTATGTGGCTGTGGGAAATTGCCCCCACTAGAAGGCTCAAAATGGACACAAGCCACTTGGACAAATTGTACCCAGCAGATCCTCGGGAACATGTAATGGGCCTCACAGGGTTGTTGGGTTTATGTGTTTTAATTAACCCATACATGTATAAAGTGATGGTGAATTCGAGGAGAGCTGCTTGATCAAAAGGTCGTGTCCTTCTAAAATACTTTTTAACTTATTATAGAAATTCTTATTGACAGAATCTAAAGAATTTTTCTTTGATCTAGTATACGTGTTTTATCATCCAATAGGTCATCCATTTTGTCAATATAATCCTTTTTTTCATAATGACAACATTATTACTTTTGTCAGCTTTGGTAACATCCAAGTCGTCATCCTTTTTTAATTCATCATAAGCCATGAGAAAACGTTTAGGGCATGTAGGTTGGTTGGTTGATAACACGGAACTATAAATCAAACATTTACTGATGTTGATGTCTTCGATGGGTACATTTCCAAACTTTACAAAGGATTACAAAGGCGGAGCATACCAACAGGAGACCTTTTGGTCCATATCTAGGTCGGATGCGAGCAAAAAATCATAATAATAATAAAATAATAAATAAAAATTATAATAATGTAGATAACAAATAAAATACATAAATAAATGCATAGGTATAGTTTAATAATAAACAAACAGGTAAATAGTAAATAATAATAAATTAACATATAACTAATAATAAATGAAAATCAGACATAAAAATGATAACAAAACAAAAACAAATAATATAAAATAAATTATAATCATTACAGTATCTTGCTTAGTTGTTTATCTAAATGATTCTTAAAGCTTCGAGCTGAACTACATTGCACTACCTGTGCAGGAAGTTTATTCCATTCATTAACTACACGGTTGGCAAATTTGTTTCTACCTACTTCCAAATTGAATCTATTTCCGGACAGTTTGAGACCATTGTTTCTTGTCTGATTCTCATTCAATGTGAGAATTTTGTCACTTTTGATGTTGTCAATTCCCTTTAGAATTTTAAAGACCTGTATCAAGTCACCTCTGAGTCTACGCTTTTTTAGGGAAAACAGATTCATATGTTTTAGTCAATTTTCGTATGATTTATTTTTGATATTTGGAATCAGTTTTGTGGCTCGCCGTTGTACTTTTTCCAGTCTGTCAATGTCTTTAATGAGATTCGGTGACCATACGGAAACAACATATTCCAAATGTGGACGAACTAACGATTTACATAGCTTGTTAATGAGTGATGGACTTTTGAAATCAAAAGATCGCGCAATCAGTCCTAGAATCTTATTTGCTTTCTCAGAGGCTGAAATACACTGCTTGGATGATTTGAGGTCGTTACTGATAATTACGCCGAGATCTTTTTCACTATCCACTTTTGTTAACGAATTTCCAAATAACTTGTAATCGTACTTACTGTTATTTTTACCTATGTGCATTACCTTACATTTACTTGTGTTAAATTTCATTAGCCATTTTTCAGACCATTGTTGTAATTTATCTAAATCTTTTTAAATATCTAAATGGTTTGAGTGATCATTTGCCACTCCGCACAGTTTTGTATCATCAGCAAATTTGGAAACAGTAGATTTTAGTCCATGGTCTATATCATTTATATATACTATGAATAGAAGTGGCCCAAGAACGGAACCCTGAGGAACTCCACTTGTAACATTTTTCCATCTAGAAGTTTTTCCATTTAAAACAACTCTGTTTTCGACCATTCAACCAATTACTAGTCCAACCTAATAGGCTACCACTTATTCCGTGTAAAGCTAATTTAGTAAGTAGTCTTTCGTGTGGGACGGTATCAAAAGCTTTTGCAAAGTCTAGATATATTAAATCTATATTGTTTCTTTTGTCATCATTCGAGATAACTGTGTTGTAGAATTCGAGTAAGTTAGTCACGCAAGAACGTTTCCGTCTGAAACCATGCTGGCTATCATTTATCAAACGGTTACTTTCTAAATGATGTTCGATAGCATCTCTGATGATAGTTTCCATTATTTTTCCTACGATTGAAGTCAAACTTATAGGCCTATAGTTATTTGGTTTCTTTTTGTCACCTTTTTTGAATATGGGAGTAACGTTAGCTAGCTTCCATTCTCTTGGGACATCTCCGGATATAATGGATTTCTTGAAAATAATTTCTAATGGAACAACAATCTCATTTTTCATTTCCTTTAGTATTCTTGGATGCCAATCGTCAGGCCCTGGTGTTTGATTAACTTTGAGTTTATCTATACACCTTTTAATTTTTTCTTTTGTTATATTTACCGTAGTGAGTAAGTTTACCCTAGACTTTTCACAGGTTTCAGTTTGGAATTCACTTTGAGGTGTTTCGTTTACGAATACCGAGCTAAAATAATTGTTTAAGATATTACACATTCCTTCATTTGAATATTGAAGTTGACCGTCAGCAGATAATAGTGGACCAATGTGATTCCTAACAACCTTTTTATCTCTAATGTAACTATAGAATTCTTTGGGATTCTCTTTGGATTTATCAGCGATGTTAATTTCGTATTGTCGTTTTTTTTTTTTAATTGTCTTTTTTAAATCTCTGTATTGATACATAACTTTCATAGTCATTAGATGCACCCGAGCACTTATGGTTCTTATAAGCCTGTCTCTTTTTAGCAATATTTTTTTCAAGGTTACAAATAGCTTGAGCAATGGTCACACTGTCCAACTGTTTAGAAACAGCAAAAGTAAGACTATACCCAAGAGCGCACACACACACACACACACACACACACACATACACACACACACACACACACACACACACACACACACACACACACACACACACACACA
>NC_134819.1:7717952-7722952 GCF_046742065.1 Oratosquilla oratoria
AAAGTGTGCATGACAAATCCCCAAACCAAAACCTCACACTCCTACAACACACGTTCCAAGATGGCAACTCCCAACGAAAATAACACAGACTCCACTGTCAACCACTCAGAAAACCAATGCTCTGCTACTAATTCACTCACACTTATTAAACACGATCACACTTCCGAAATTTGAAAGACATAAAGTAGCTATTCGCACTCTGTTAGAAGACGTAAATTCTAAAACACAGCTTACACAAGTCAAGGACAACAAAACAAAGATAGCGGTTTTCAAATCACGCATTGATTTCAATTACCCTTTAGTCAGTGACATTGTACAATCAGACGCCTTTCTTCAAAAACAAACATACGACCAGTTCGTAGAACAGTTCATGAAATCATTCGCAGAATTTGAACACTTAGGCTCTCTCTCTCCTCTATACACACTCGCTAAGACCTTTAACACAGGCCTTTACAACACCAAGGAACGAGTGGTCAAGATCGCAAGTGATTTCAAAGAGGAGCTCAAAGCCGCACTCACATCCTCTCCCTGGATTGGAAATGACAAAATAACCTTAGTCAACGTACTCTCGCTCTTCGGTTACCTCAGACTGTTATCACAACTTCATGCAGAAACACTGCAGAAAACAGCTACAGTACCATACCCTTCCCTCCAGACTCAACACTCGTAGACTTTTCTAGAAAGTTTTCAGACACGACCACGGCAAAAACGCAGACCCAACAACAAAACATCCCCATCACACAGGCATCCACAGTAGCACAAATCTCACAAGTAAACTACACCAGAGGTAGACAAATGTCACGCACACGATCACGACAGCGATCCATCTCAAGAACACCCTTCTGTTGCACAATCTGCAACAAACCGGGACATAGCACAAGCAGATGTTATTACATAAAACCGAAAACCTTCTGCAAATACCACGGCCCATCTTTCCATGACACAAACCAATGTCGTGTTCTAAAATCACAAAACCAGTCTTCATATGCGTCTCCCCAACACTCGACTAGCGGCAACATAAACAAACAAAACACGATACGACTATCGTCCTACAGTGACACACACACACGACCTCACGAGACCCAGTCAACCCCCCCGCCACACACACACCGGTACTCACGATGACAGCTTCTCAACAATCCCCATCTTTTATGGCACTTCAAGCCACTGTCAACAACATCCAACAAGTACTCCTTCTGGACACGGGCTCTCCCGTAAACGTCATGCCAAAACTTGCTTTCGACCAGTTTAGGTTCAGACACCGTAAGGTCACGATTCTAGAACCCACAGACATCACATTAGCAAATGTAGACGGTGTTCCCTTCCCCAGCATTGGCAAGATCGACTTAGACATCTCCCTACATGGAAATTGCCCTCCCATTGCCACGACAATATACGTAGCCGAAGTTGTATTTCCTGCAGACATTCTTATAGGGTTGACATGGATGCAAGACAATCACATAACCATCTACCCTGCTAAACACGGTATTGTCTATCATAATCTCTTCATACCTGCTCTGAAAACAACAAACACACATGCCCAAACACCAAACACGCAAGTCACAAACATTTACGTCGCCGAGCAATACCATGCACCAACACATGAAACAAACGCACAAGTGACACACGGAGCAGACACGCCTACTACCACCACTCACCCAGGTACCTCAACACACACACGTAACAGACGCAGACTGTCAGCACATAGGTCAAAGTCGGCTCGCAGACAAAAGAAACACGATGTCTCCACAGACATCCCTGACCTCACCTTCGAATATACAATCGTCTTGCAAATCTCTCACACTCTCACAAAAACTTAGGCAGTCGTAATCAGTGACAAAACACTGTATCCACGCGAGTCCACAAAACTACAAGTTCGTGTTTTCCAAGCTCCAAACTCAGATGTCCTCTGCATCGTGGACACTTGCCGCGTATCTGGTGTTTCTCTCCTATCCGCCATAACAAACACATCGAACAAATCTCATACAACCATCATAGTGGCGAACAACACAAATGCACCTCTCCACCTTAACAAAGGCATAAGCATTTGTGATTCTACCATATAACCAGCTCCAGTACACATAATCGAGCAGGACAAGATACCTAACGTATGCACCATTAACACCGGACAACGGAACACACAAACCACCGGAGAACAGAACACGCAGCAACCTATCCAAGCAGCTCACATAAACAACATAGACTTTCCAGAAGCACAAACAGATCTCCTTTTGCTCATGAACACATACAGGCACGCCATTGCACTTTCAGGCGAACCACTAGGTCTCACAAACATAATAGAACATCACATACCCCTTCGACAGCATGTGAGCTCAATAAACTCACCATTCCTGAAAGATATCGTATACCTCATTTGCAAGACACATTATACTCTATAGGTGAATACAACACTGTTTTTTCCACTCTCGACCTCATGTCGGGGTATTTTCAAATACCTCACGATGATCAGTCAAAGCCACTAACAGCCTTTAGTACCAACTCGGGCCACTACCACTTCAAAAGATTGGGTATGAGACTCGCCTCTGCTCCCTCCGTGATTTCTAGGTTGATGTACAAGGTCCTAGAAGGACTCATAGGGAAAACAGTTTTCATTAACTTAGACGACATAATCATTGCCTCAAAGTCCCTCACAGAACACCTTTTCACACTTGAAACTGTCCTCTCAAGGCTACCCGTGGTAGGTCTCAAACTAAAATTCAAGAAGTGTTCCTTCCTCAAAGGGAAATATATTTCCTAGGACAGGTCATCAACTCTCAAGGTGTCATCACCTCTCAGGACAAAGTTGAGATTGTCCTATACTTTCGACGCCCTACCTCCACCAAACACGTCAAGTCATTCTTGGGTTTATCAGGCTTCTACAGACGGTTCATTTAGGGCTATGCTCACATTGCAACCCCATTAACAGCCCTTCTCAAAAAGGATGGATCCTTTAACTGGACGCCTGAACACCACACAGCCTTCCATTACTGAAAAAAGCCCTTACAACAGCTCCTGTCCTTGCATTTCCAAATTTCTCAAAACCTTTCACACTTTGTACAGATGCTTCCTACAAAGGACTCGGTGCAGTTCTGATGTAACAGCACGAGTCAAAATCTAGACCGATATCATACGCAAGCCGCGCGCTGAACAAACACGAGCAAAACTACTCTGTGACTGAAATTGAAGCTCTTGCTGTCATATATGCCCTCAAACACTTTAAAGATATCATACTTGGTTATGAAATACACGTATACACAGACCATCAATCCATTCTCCACCTATTCAAAGGAAAGAACCTCACTAGAAAACTCACAGGAATTCATGCCTACATTCTACTAGGTGCAGGGTCATGCAAACACGGTAGCCGTTGCCCTTAGTAGACACGTAGCAACTATAAGGCAGGTAGCACAGCCGCTTGATATTACGCGAGAGCGCATCATCGCCGCTCAAGCAACAGACCCCTATGGAGAAGAATCATTCATTATCTCAGCTCAGGTGACACCACCAATACAGACGACTGTCGTCCCAACATAGACAATTACTCTATCATAGACCAGGTTCTCTACCACACCACACTGGTCACAAACAAAAACGAACCAAACCGCAGGGTTACGCAGCTGGTCGTTCCTACGGAACTTTTTCCGGAAGTACCGCAAATTCTTCACGATTCTCCAACAGCAGGACATTGTGGTAAGGAGAAATGTTTATCGCAAGCCAGATTGAAATACTTTTGGCCCACCATGCGCAAAGACATACACGCATACATAGATGCATGTCACTCGTGCATCTCTCATAAATGTTACATTAGCGGTCACGTACTATCCAACACCTTCAAGACCCTTTGAAACCATTGCCATTGATTTACTCAAACTACTACTCACCTCAAATGGGAACCTATACCTCTTCGTCTGCATCGACCACTTCTCACGTTTTTGCATTATCTCTCCCTTAGCGGACAAGACAGCCAAAAATGTCGCACAAACCATCACCCACAACGTTATCTGCCCCTACACCACACCAAAAACACTCATCTCAGACAACGGCACTGAATTCAACAATGACATTCTCACCAACATCTGCAAACATTTTAACATTACCAAACGTAACACCACACCATACCATCCTAGTTCAAATGGACTTGTAGAACGCCAATACCGGAAGTTTTAAACACATTAAGGCACCTTGCCACAGACATGCTCATCTTGGGATGAACACATACCTATGATACAAGCCTGCATAAACAGCGCAATCAATAGATCTATTTCGGAGTCACCCCATTTTGTATTATTCGGGTCAGATAAGAAAATGCCGTACGACCTCCTAACGTCAGAACCCCCCCCCCTGTGTATGATTTTAACGACTACCTCAAAGTCGCACTGACAAACTTCAACACTTTTCAGGAGAGTACATTAGTCACTGACTCTCAAAATCTGATATGCTTAGACTGGCAAATACTCACTCCAGGGATTGCACTATTTCTTTAGGTGACATTGTGCACAACACCAACCACCTGCCCGCACCAAAACTTTCTGACAAATTCCTTGGACCATTCTGTGTCATCAAAACCCTACCTCATAATAAGATAAAAGCTATCCACCTACGAGAATTCACAGAGGCTATTTTACACTTGGACAACATCAAACAAGTTTCCAGAGGACTCGACCTGGAGAATATACCTTCTCCCACTCCTGCATAAACACAAGACACGACCGAAACACTAGACACAAACACCTCTACCACTCCACCGATCCCTACACCCCGTTATAGCCTAAGAAATAGAAATGTATAAAGTCTCGCATGGCCCAAAAATTCGGGCATCTATTTCCAACTAATAAATCTTATTCTCATCCATACCATGCCATGGAAATTGTCCCCCTTCTGCCTATGCTCACCATCATTGCCACCTAGGAAAGGTAACACTTTTACCTAGGCACAAACTCCTTCTATCTCCTCTTACAGTTCGGACATCCAATTCTATGTGAAAACCGAAGAGAGAGTGT
>NC_134819.1:7727952-7742952 GCF_046742065.1 Oratosquilla oratoria
TTACAGCAATGGTCTGAAAAGTGGCTAATGAAATTTAACACAAGTAAATGCAAGGTAATGCACATAGGTAAAAATAACAGCAAGTACGATTACAAGTTATTTGGAAATTCGTTAACAAAAGTGGATAGTGAAAAAGATCTCGGCGTAATTATCAGTAACGACCTCAAATCATCCAAGCAGTGTATTTCAGCCTCTGAGAAAGCAAATAAGATTCTGGGATTGATTGCGCGATCTTTTGATTTCAAAAGTCCATCACTCATTAACAAGCTATATAAATCGTTAGTTCGTCCACATTTGGAATATGCTGTTTCCGTATGGTCACCGAATCTCATTAAAGACATTGACAGACTGGAAAAAGTACAACGGCGAGCCACAAAACTGATTCCAAATATCAAAAATAAATCATACGAAAATCGACTTAAGCACATGAATCTGTTTTCCCTAAAAAAGCGTAGACTCAGAGGTGACTTGATACAGGTCTTTAAGATTTTAAAGGGAATTGACAACATCAAAAGTGACCAAATTTTCACATTGAATGAGAATCAGACAAGAAACAATGGTCTCAAACTGTCCGGAAATAGATTCAATTTGGAAGTAGGTAGAAACAACTTTGCCAACCGTGTAGTTAATGAATGGAATAAACTTCCTGCACAGGTAGTGCAATGTAGTTCAGTTCGAAGCTTTAAGAATCATTTAGATAAATACCTAAGTAAGATGCTGTAATTATTTTAATTTATGTTATATTATTTGTTTTTGTTTTGTTATAATTTGTCTGTCTGATTTTCATTTATTATTAGTTATATGTCAATTTATTATCATTTACTATTTACCTGTTTGTTTGTTATTCAACTATACCAATGCATTTATTTATGTATTTTAATTGTTATTTACATTGTTATAGTTTTAATTTATTATTAATGTTTTTTTTTTTTTTTTTGCATCCGACCTAGATATGGATCAAAAGGTCTCCTGTCGGCATGCTTTGCCTTTGTAATCCCTTTGTAATCTTGGTGGCTCAGGTCACGTGACCGGCATTGTGTGGACCTTGGTGTCTTTTGTGCACCGTTAGTGTTAATAAAATGTTTTCATGTACACGAACGGTGGGGAAAAGGAACCAAGGTCCACACAACGCCGGGCACGGGACCTGAGCCACCAAGATCCACACATGCACGCCGGACTAGTGACCTGAGCCCCCGTCCCTTCTAGCTTACCTCACTGTTTTAGTATAGATACACACTGTTCCCTACTCTGTAATTCATATGTGCTGAAGAGGATCACAGTGAGTGATCGAAATATACAGATCTCTATTTCTTCGCTTATTCTTCTCCGAAAGTGGGTCATCAGTATTATTTTACAAATGTGCTACGACATAACTTTGTTGTGATATATATATATATGTATATACATATATACATATATATATATATATATATATATATATATATATATATATATATATATATATATATATATATATATATGTACACAGTGCTGGACAAGTATGGACGAACGTTTAGCGAGAATGATTGATAAGGAGTGTTGAGGACTGTTTTTGCTGGAATACACAAATTTATATAAAAACTTAACATATGGTTGCATTATTTCACCTATTTTCTTTAAAATGTGTGATTTTGATGTAATTTGATCAAAGAGAAATTACGTTTTTATCCTGTACAAAATTACCAACCACATACCATCTGTCTCACTGATTGCCGACCTCAACCAAAGAATGACGGTTTTTGCTGAAATGCACATATTTATATAGCACATGGTTGCATTATTTGAACTATTTTCTTTAAAATGTGTGTTTTCCATGTAATTTGATCAAAGAAAAGTTACGTTTTTATCTTCTGCAAAATTACCGACAACAGCTATGAATACCGTCCGGTTTTTGCTAAAATGTACAATCTTATATATAAAAAAATAGTAAATAGTTGCATTATTTGACATATTTTCTTTAAAATGTGTGATTTTCATGCAATTTTATCAAAGAGAAGTTACGTTTTTATCCTCTGCAAAATTGCCGACTCGCTCATAGTTGACCAGACTCGAACAAGAACGCTTTTTGCTGAAATGCACAATCTTATATAAAAATTAGCATATGGTTGCATTTTTTTATCTATTTTCTTTAAAGTGTGTGATTTCCATGCAATTTGATCAAAGAGAAGTTACGTTTTTATCCTCTGCAAATTTACCGTTCGACTCACTCATAGCCAACCAAACACGAACAAGGACGGTTTTTGCTGAAATGCACGATTTTATATAAAAAATAGCATATGATTGCATTATTTGACCTCTTTTCTTTAAAATGTGTGATTTCCATGTAATTTGATAAAAAAAAAGTTACGTTTTTATCCTCTGCAAACTTACCGACCACAGCTACAAATATCGTCCGACTCATTAATAGCCGACCAAACTCGAACAAAAACGGTTTTTGTTGAAATGCACTATTGTATATAAAAAAGTAGCATATGGTTGCATTATTTGACCTATATCTTTTAAAATGTGTGATTTCCATGTAATTTGATCAAAGAGAAGTTACGTTTTTATCTTCTGCAAAATTGCTGACCACAGCTATGAAATAATTTAACTATATACAATCTATAACACTAATAACACAATAGTAAGAAACTTAATAGTGTGTAGTTTGATCCATACCACCAGTGATCATAGATGGCGGGCTGGACGAATCATAGTTATGGTCGGTAATTTTGCAGAGGATAAAAGCGTAATTTTACTTTGATCAAATTACATGGAAATCACAAATTTTAAAGAAAATAGGTCAAATAAAGCAACCATTTGCTAATTTTTTATATAAAATTGTGCATTTGAAGAAAAACCGTCATTCTTTGGTTGAGGTCGGCAATTAGTGAGTCGGACGGTATGCGGTTGGTAATCTTATAGAGGATAAAAACGTAACTTCTCTTTGATCAAATTAGATGGAAATCACACATTTTAAAGAAAATAGGTGAAACAATGTAACCATATGCTAAGTTTTTATATAAAACTGCATTTCAGCAAAAACAGTCCTCAACACTCCTCATCAATCATTCTCGCTAATCGTTCGTACATCCTTGTCGAGAACTGTATATATATATATATATATATATATATATATATATATATATATATGCAAAGTAGACCACTTGAAAAAAGAAACTAACGAAGCAGAGCGCTTTCGTATATTCCATCTTCAGTGCAACAAGTACTTGTTGCACTGAAGATGTAATATACGAAAGCGCTCTGCTTCGTTAGTTTCTTTTTCCAAGTGGTCTACTTTGCATAAGTGAACACACGTACCCGTGTTCTTATACATATCATTACATAAACAAGATAATTCAGGACTTCACTAATAATTTGTAGATATTGGCTCAAAAACCTGTATCTGCGGCCGACCCCATCTCTCCGAATCCGGAAACTACAGCGCTAAACACAATGACCTCTAACTTCAGATGTATTTATACGACAGATACATGCAACCAAGTTAGGTTTACCACTGAACCCTGAAGTGTTGTCATACTTCATCTCAGGACACGGCAAACAAAGCCTAGAGACCCTGAGACTTAAAATACAAGCACCTCCCCTGGGAAGGACGAATCCGCCATTGATCCTTGCAAGGGGATGCCACCAGATCCCAATGCTCTTATCCTCACTGCCCCTCCCGATACGGGTACCGGCAATCCTCTTCTTTCCCCTACTTCCTATTTCCTCCCTTCCTCCCTCCGCCCCACCCCGTCCCTCCTCTCCTTTCTTCCTCCCGCTCCTCCTCATCTTCCCCTCTCTCGTTCTCTCTCCCCTGTTCCTTTTCCTCAATTTTTTTCCTTTCCTCTTTCCTTCCCTGGCATTTCCTTAATTTCCCTTCTTACTTTCCATTTTGTTTATACTCTTTATTCCCTTCCTTCCTCCCTTCTTTCTACCTTTTCCCTCTTCCCCTCCTTCTTCTTCCTCTATTTCCCCTTCCATCTCCATCCATCTTATTTCCGCTCTTTTTCTTTCCTTCCTCTTTCTTTCTAATGGCTTTCTTTTTTGCTTCTCTACCAACCCCTTCCCTCCTACCTGTCTATTATTTCTCCCCTTCCGTGTTACTATATTTCCCCCTCCTCCATCCATCTTCTTTCATCTCCTCTTTTCTTTCCTTCCTTTTCATTTCCATTTCTTTTCCTTTCTTTCTCCTCCCCTCCCCTTTTCTCCCCTCTCTTCTTAATCTATTTCTCCGTTCCTCTCCTCTTTTCTTTATTTCCTTCCTCTTCCTTTCCATTTGCTTTCCTTTCTTTCCCCTCCCTTCTCCTCCCCAACCCTCCCGTCCTCTTCATTCCCCTCCTCTCCTCTCTCCTCCCCTCTCCTACCAGTGTTGGTGAATCTACATTTCCCTCCTATGCTTCTCTTTCAGTGCTTATCGAATTGCTCTCCTAGATTGTCTGGCTCAATGAAAGAATTCTGTATAGCGCTGCGCGAGTTGACGCTGGGGAATACATAGGATAAGTTTCGAAACGTTCCTTTCAGATGTTTGTCGTGGGTTGATCAGCAACATCCATGTCTTGCGATAAGACGACGCACAGGCAAGAGTTCGAGTCCCAATGGTAGTGCTGTTTAAATATTTACTCTGTATGAATTACTCTGACGGTAAGGCACCGCACATTTTCCTCTGACAATGACACAGAAACGGTGGAGAAGCAGACAGAGAGGTGGTAATTGGTGGGAGTGGGTGGGGCTTTTTCATAAAGACAGCCCGGTACTCCCATCTACCAGTCACGAGCGCATTCATACCAGCATCCACGAATCACGTACTCTCTCTTTCCCGCAATGACCAATCACATGCAAGGGGAGGACAAGTTACCATATCATTAAAAATGGAGAAAGGTTTCTTTGCGTCAACTTGAGCGGCGCAAGTGGCTTCACCCGAGATGCAGCCAGGCCCATTTTTCAAAGTAAAGGGCTTGACCAGAGATGCCGGCATCTATTGTTCGTCAAACGGGCGTCTCCAGGAAAAGTCGGTGAGCTGGGTCACTGAATAATGAACTGTCCCTTGGGAGATTGTACCCGTTGTCGAAAGTACCACGTTGTAGTATATGTGTGCGTGCGCGTAGGTGCACGCTAGGCATCGAAGGCAGATGACAGCTACGTTGAATATCGAGATAACATTTATAGAGGTGGTTCAAGTGGATCAAGAGCTTTAACAAGGGGATGCAGATACGGTCATCATATTAAGATAACAGGGCAGGCCTCACAGTAATGGATTTAAATTGGATAAATTTAGATTTAAGAAGAAAATAAGTAAACACTGGTTTATCATTTGAGTGGTCAACTAATGGTATAGACGTAGTAACCATGTAGTGAGCGCTGAAAGTACCGGTTGTTTTAAGAGAAAGTTAAATAGCTTTATGGATGGGGATGACAGGTGGTGATGGACATGGAAATACCTAGTGTAGGCCTTATGGTCTCTTGCAGTCTTATTCTTATGTTCAGTGTGATAACGCCTTAAGATACAGCCCAAGTTTATGGGGAGAAATATTTGGACCAAGTGCCAGCCTGTATGGGCTGCATTGCCAGAAAGAAGTGAGAATGGTGACGGATTTTGAGGGCAGGAGACAGGGAGACAACCCTCTACGACGACCTTCTCGCAGGAACCTGGGTACAAGGAAAGTTGGATAATAAAAGAGGAAGATATAAAACAGGAAAGATATTGATAAAAAGAAACTGAAATAAAAGAGAGAGAGAGAAATCAAAAAAATAATAAATTGAGAAAAAGTGAAAATTGAAAGTGAAAACAAGTAAAAGTAATAATTGAGACAAAAATGTGAAAATAAAAAGAAGATAAAGAGAAATGAAAAGAAGTGGCGGAGGAGAGAGAAGAGGACGAAAAATGAAGTGAAGGAGGAGGAAAAGAGGATGAGGAAGAGGAGAAAGAGAGAGAGAAGGAAAGGATAAAGAAGGAGGAGGAAAAGAAGGAGAAGAAAAAAGAGAAAGACGGGTGTAGGAGGTGTAGGAGGTGAAGGAGGAGGGGAGGATTAGTAGGAGGAAGGAGAGAGGCAGGTGAAAGTCAGAGGAGACGGAAGGAATGGCTTAGGCTGCATCTACACAGGGAGGGTGGAGATTGGGTGACTAATGGGGAGAGAAAAAGGGAGAGGAAGAGGGGATGGGGTCTGATGTTATGGGGAGGCAGTTGGCGGTGATGGTGAAGAGGCTGATGTTGTGGGAAGGTGCATGGAGGGGCACTGAGGGGTTGTAGTGGTAGCAAGGGGGCTGAAAAGCTGGCAATGTGATGTTCAGCTTCGAGAGTGGTGGTACAGATTCTGACGAAGGGAGACAAATAAGAAGTTGAAGAATGACTTTGAGAGCTTCTGCGGGGGTCCGAGGAGCAGGGGTGTGTCGTTAGCCAATAAAGGGTCCAGGAAAAGAGAAGAACCCGGAACTGCATATGGGGTCCAAAGAGGCCAAGAAGGGTCCGAGTTTTAGGAGGTGGTGAAGGGGTAGATCTTCGAGAGGGCCCAAGAGGGAGGATCTCATGGAAGGGGCCCTAGGACTGTAGGGGCCCCGGGAAGCTAGTTAAGTTATGGGATAAAGGGTCAGGAGAGGGTTTATTCTGTCAATTGTGACCAGGAAAGAGAAGAGGATGAGTGAAGGAGTAGGACATAGAAAGTGACATACACAACTTGATTTTTACTAAATATGAAAGGCAGATCGATAGATAGATAGATAGATAGATAGATAGATAGATAGATAGAGGGCGATGTATATATATATATATATATATATATATATATATATATATATATATATATAATACATATGTATATAAATATATTATATATATATATATGGAGAGAGAGAGAGAGAGAGAGAGAGAGAGAGAGAGAGAGAGAGAGAGAGAGAGAGAGAGAGAGAGAGAGAGAGAGAGAGAGAGAGAGAGAGAGAGAGAGGCTAAGATATAAGATAGAGACTTAGAGACAGGGAGAAAGCCACTAAGAAAAATCTAGTGAAGAGAATCCAGTTTGAGAGAGCGAAGCTAAAATAATGGGATAAAAAGAGCGAGAAGAAAACAGTAGGAGGAAGATAGTGGGATTAAAGTAGTAGGATTAAGACAGTGAGGGAAAGACAATGGTAGAAGCACAGTAGAAGAATATCAAGAAGAGAAAGACAGGGAGAGAAATACAAGAATAGGAAAAGGCAGGAAAAAGAGACAGGAAGAGAGAGGGGACAGGATATGTACACACCAGAAAAAAGATAATTAGTCACCTGTGTAAAGAAGAAAAAAAAAAGAAATAAGAAAAAAATATATAACAAAACAGAAAAGTAAAAGTAAATCCAAAATAGAAAGGAAAAATGAAAATGAAGAAAAAAGGCGAAAAAAGAAAAGCAAAAGAAAGAAAGAAGAAAAGCAAAAGAAAGAAAGAAAGAAAGAAAAATCGCAAAGTGCAAGATCTCCCGAAGAAGACAACGAGAATGAGAACGAGGAGGCGTCTCATGGTGGTTTGAGTTCTTGAAACCGCTCTTTGGGGACGCGGTCGCCTTTGCGCCGCCTCCGGCTCGTCGGGGGGAAAATATAATTCTGGCTTGTGTATACTCAAGGGATGGGGGGGAGACATTGGTGTCTATGCACCTTGTTGTGGTGTATATGCATGCAAACGTCATTGTACGATTGTCATACGTGCTTTCTCTTTTTGCATATAGATGATATGTAATTTATTTATATTTATTTATTTTATTTATTAAAACTGTTGAATTGATTGTGTTACACGTGCCAGTTTGTAAAAGAACCAAGAGGGTGTTTATATTTCCCCCCCGCTAAGTAAGCTTGGAGTCAAAAGCAGTCTTGGTTCTGCCTCCAAAGTGGCCGCACGCTAGTCTTTGTTGTGCTGATTAATTTAGATATTTCATTCAAATTCGTTTAATTAGCCACCCTATAACAACCTTTGCGGACGCCTAGAAGGGCCTGAGGTCTCTTGAAGGATAAAAAGTCTGAGGTCTTTGGAAGGAGGAAATGTCTGAGGTCTCTAGAAGGAGTAAGGGTCTGTGGTCTTTGGAAAGAGGAAGGGTCTGAGGTCTCTGGAAGGAGGAAGAATCTGAGGACTCTGGAGAGAGGAAGGGCCTGTGGTCTCTAGAAGGAGGAAGAGTCTGTGTTCAATGGAAGGAGGAAGAGTCTGAGTTTTCTGGAAGGAGGAAAAGTCTGAGGTCTCTGGGAGGAGAAAGGGTTTGAGATCTCTGGAAGGAAGAAGGATCTGGGGTCTCAGGAAGGAGGAAAAGTCTGTGCACTCTAGAATGAGAATTAGTATGAGGTGTTTGGAAGGAAGAAGAGTCTAAGATTTTTCGAAGGAGGAAGGGTCTGAAGTCTCTGGAGGGATTAAGGGTCTGAAGTCCCTTGAAGGACGAAGGAGCTAACGTCTCTAGAGGGAGGAAGGGTCTGAGGTCTCTGAAAAGAGGAATTGTCTGAAGTCTTTGGAAGGAGGAAAGATCTGAGGTTTCTGGAAGGATGAGAGGTCTGAGGTCTTTCGAAAGAGGGAGGGTCTGAGGTCTCTGGAAGAAGGAAGGGTCTGAGGTCTCCGGAATGAGGAAAGGTGTGAGGTCTTTGGAAGGAGAAAGAACCTGAGGTCTCTGGAAGGAGGAAGGGTCTAAGGTCTCTGGAAGGAGAAAGAATCTGAGGTCTCTGGAGGGAGGGGGCCCTGAGGTCTCTGGGAGGAGGAAGAGTCTGAGGTCATTAGAAGGAGGAAGACTCTGAGTCTCTAGAAGGAGGATGGGTCTGAGGTATTTGGAAGGAGAAAGAGTCTGAGGTCTCTGGAAGAAGGAAAGGTCTGAGGTCTCTGGAAGGAGGGCAGGTCTGAGGTCTTTTGAAGGAGGGAGGGTCTAAGATCTCTGGAAAGAGGATGGTTCTGTGGTCTCTGGAAGGAAGAAGTGTGTGGGGTCTCTGGAAGGAGAAAGAATTTAAGGAATTTGGAGGGAGGAGGGCCTGAGGTCTCTGGAAGGAGGAGTAGTCTGAGGTCAATGGAAGGAGAAAGAGTCTGAGATCTCTAGAAGAAGGAAGGGCCTAAGGTCTCTGGAATAAGGAAGAGTCTGAGGTCTCTGGAAGGAGGCAAAATTTGGGGTCCCAGGAAGGAGGAAAAGTTTGTGGCCTCTGGAAGGATAAAGAGCATGAGGTCTCTGGAAGGAGGAACGGTCTTACATCTCTGGAAGGAGGAAGAGTCTGATATATTTTCAAAGGGGAAAGGTCTGAATTCTCTGGAAGAAGAAAGGCTCTGAAGTCCCTGGAAGGGTGAAAGGTCTGAGGTCTCTGAAAGGAGAAAGAGTCTTAGGTCTCTGGAAAGAGAAAGAGTTTGAGGTCTCTGGGAGGAGGAAAGGTTTGACGTCTCTGAAATGAGGAAATGCCTGAGGTCTTTCGAAGGAGGAAGGATCTGAGATCTCTGGAAGGAGAAAGTGTCTGAGGTCCCTAGAAGAAGGAAGGATTTGAGGTATCTGGAAGGAGGAAGGGCCTGAGTTCTCTAGAAGGAAGAAGAATCTGAGGTCTCTGGAAGGAGGAAGGGTCTGAGGTCTCTAAATGGATGAAGGGTCTGAGGTCTCTGAAAGAAGGAAGGATTTGAGGTCTCTGGAGGGTGAAACTATCTTAGGTTTGTAGAAGGAGGAAAGGTTTAAGGTCATAGGAGGGAGGGTCTGAGGTAGCTGAAAGGAGCAAGAGTCTGAGGTCTGTGGAAGGAGGAAGAGTCTGATGTATATGGAAGGAGGAAGAGTCTAAGGTCTCTGGAAGGAAGAAGAGTTCGAAGTCTCTGGAAGGAGGAAGAGTATGAGGTATCGAGTTTGAAAGCGTCGTTGAAGAAACGTAAGCTGATGAAATTAAGAACGTAAGAATGGCGAAGTCTGGAAGAGACCATAAGGTATACACTAGGCAGTTCCATAGTTACAGACTGAGTGAGGGAAATAAGGAACCGCATTAAGACTACTAAGGTGATCAACCTTTTGTACCTTGACGCCGAGGACCGAAAACTTTAATAAACCTTTGTACTTAAGAAAAATAAGAGGCAGCAAGTAATAGAGACCTTTCACCTAAGTAAGTCGTGATTCGGATTTTTTATTTTATTTATTTATTCCTTTGTAAGGTGAGAAATCAATGAAAGCTTCATTTCTTTGTATAAAAAGGCTATATAAATCTTTGTTCTTTGTGGTGAGTGGGGTCAATGGGTATTTGGGGCTATGGTTATTCAGTGTTCGTCTGTTGGATTATCGGTGACTCCAGCAAATTTACATAGGTGACTGGAATAGTGGAATTTTTTCTCGTTGCATGACTGGAAAGTAAAGAGGACAAGAGAAGTGAAATAGAATACAACAAGAGAATACAAATATGGAAAAATGAGCTGAGAAGACAAATACAAGGTGAGTGAGGAGTTAAAGAAAAAAAAAACTGGAACAGTAAATGGAAGCCTTAGCAGAAACAAGAGGAAAAAGCTTTCTACACCAACAGCAAACTGGCGCGTTTTTTTTTTCTTTTTCTGATAATCCCAACCGACGAGAGAACCACGTTTTCAGATTAGTTAAGTCGTCTGTCATACATAAGAACATAAGAACATATTAATAAAGGAGACTGCAAGAGACCATAAGGCCTACACTAGGCAGCTCCCTATCCATCACCACCTGTCATCCCCATCCATAAAGTTGTCTAATCATTTTTTAAAACAACTGATAGTTTCACCACTTACTACATGGTTACTAAGTTTATTCCATTCATCGACCACCCTATTAGTAAACCATTTCTTGCCTATTTTCTTCTTAAATCTAAATTTGTCTAGTTTATACCCATTACTGCGAGTCCTGCCCTGTTGTTTTATTATGATGACCTTGTTTGCTTCACCCTTGTTATAGCCTTTGATCCACTTGAACACTTCTATTAGATCACCCCGCACTCTGCGTCTTTCCAGAGAGTGTAAATTTAGATGCCTTAGCCTCTCTTCGTTAGGCAAATTTCCGAGTCCATGTATCATTTTGGTCACTCTTCTCTGTACTGATTCTAGTGAATTTATGTCCATTTTGTAGGACGGAGACCAAAACTGTACCGCATAGTCAAGGATGGGTCTAACTATCGCTAAATAGAGTTTAATAATTACCTCTGTACTTCTATTTGTTACCGTCCTAGCAATGAAACCTAACGGTCTGTTAGCTTTATTTCTAGCGCTAATGCACTGCTTTCTGGTTTTGAGGTTCGGACTCACCAGAACAGCCAAGTCCCTCTCGCACTCAGATTTTTCTAAAAACGTGTTATCTATATTGTATCTATTTTTGGGGTTGTGTAGTTGAACACGCTACACTTAGAGATATTGAAGTTCATTTGCCATTTCACCGACCATGTTAACAACTTATTAAGATCATCCTGCAGAATCTCTGCGTCGTCTCCTGACCTAATTAGGCATCCTATTTTAGTGTTGTCTGCAAAGTTACTAACATCACTATTTATTCCATCGTCTAAGTCCTTTATGTACATAATGAACAATAAGGGACCCAAAACCGAGCCCTGGGGGACCCCGCTAGTAACATTGCCACACCTAGATTTTATTCCATTTATGGTGACCCGCTGTTTTCTGTTACTAATCCAAGCTCTAATCCATTCTAACACTTTTCCTCCTATGCCATTAAGAAAAAAAGAAAAGAAAAAAAAAGTGGCACACCGTATCAAATACCACGAAAAGAAAAAGATAAAATTCTGTAGGTAAAGGAAGTGGGGAAGAACAAAGAGGGCGATAAATAAGGACATCCCAAACAATTGATGAATAAATAGATAAACAAGTAAATAAATATATAAATAAATTAACAAATAATGGATAAACTTAGAAAATAAAAGAACAATAACAATGAATATGTAAACAGTAGGGAAAAAAAGACAATTAGACAAGGGAAGCCATAATTAAGAAAACAGAACGAAAATAAACGGAAAAAAAAAAGATTGAAAGAAAAATATCTCGAGATTAATAACCATTTCAGATCCATTGGCACAAAGTTAAAACAACTAATTACATAACTGCATTCGAACGCAATAAAAAATAGAGAGCTGATGGGAATGACCGATTACGAACATGTAAAAATAGAAAAGAAGGTCGAGGGAGAAGAAGAGGAGAGAAGAAAGGGAGAGGGAGAGGGAGAGGGAGGGGGAGGGGGGAGGGGGAGGAAGGAAGAGGAAAGAGAAGGAGGGAGAAGGAGAGAGAAGAAGAGGAGAAAAGAAAGGGAGAAGGTGGGAGGGGGAAGAAGAGAAAAGAAAGGGAGAAGGTCGAGGGAGAAGAAGAGGAGAGAAGAAAGGGAAAAGTAAGAGGGCGAGGGAAAGGGAGTAGGGAAGAAGAGGGAGAAGGAATGAGACGAAGAGGAGAAAAGAAAAGGAGAAGGTCGAATGAGAAGAAGGGAGGGAAGAAAGGGAGAAGGAGAGAGGGGGAGGAAGGAAGAGGAAGGAGGAGGGAGGAGAAGAGGAGAAAAGAAAGGGAAAATGTTGGAGAGGGAGGGAGAGAAAGAATGAGTGGGAAGGGCAGAGAGACGGGGAAGGAGGATGTGAGAGAGGAAGAAGAGAGAAAAAGAAAAGAGATGAGAGGTGGGAAAATAGGGAAAGGGAGAGGGAGGGGGAGATAGAAGGGAAAGGAGAAAGAGGGAGAAGAAGAGGACAGAAGAAAGGGAAAAGGTGGGATGGGAGGAAGAGGGAGAGGGAAGGGGAAGGAGGAGGAGGGAGAAGATGAGGATAAAAGAAAAGGAGAAACTAGGAGGGGAAGCGAGGGGGAGAGTGAGAGGTAGAGGGAAGGAAAAGGAGGAGAGAGAAAAAGAGAGAATAAAGGGAAAAGTTGGGAGGGGAAGTAAGGGGAGAAGGAGGGAGAGAGGGAAGGGAAAGTAAAAGGGGGAACAAGAAGAAGACAGAAGAAAGGGAGAAGGTAGGAGGGAAGGGGAGGAAGAGGGAGGGGAACGAGAGAAGAAGGAGGGAAGAAAGGGAGACAGAAGGAGAGAGAATAGAGGGAGAAGAATAGAAGAAGAAGTAGGGAGAAGAATCAATATATAAATCAAAATATAACTCCTTCAAAATGATTCTGTAATGACGTCAGCGGTGACGGTGTTTGGGGACACTTTCGTAAGGGTGATTGGCTGTACAATACCGATTACCGATACGATGCCAGGAGACGAAACGTCGAAGAAGCGTAGACAGAGACGTAGACAGAGGTACCTATGGAAGTGGCTAAAGGCTACCAAGGGTATAACGAAGAAGACGTTCCAAGAAGATAAGGTGTTGGCAGCTAGACTAAGGGACGAGCACAGTAAAACGTTCCCTGGGTTGTACGCTGACATCAAGACCTTTACCGTGAAATTGTCTATACGCGAGTTCCAAAGGGAGGTGATCAGCCTTCAAATCAACTCTAGAGAACGATAAACAATTCTAATACAGTGACGATATGTTTGACGGATTAGAGTGTTCGGACGATATGATAGATGAGGATTCAGAGGCCTTCATGCAGCATTATTTCTCAGGATATAAGAACTTCGTTAAAAACGGTGCAAAGTCTGATCACAGGAACTTTCAGATGCATCTCTTAGATAGACTTTTCAAAACTTCAAAAAACCTGTTATTCGCAATAAATACGCTATAAGAAAGGTAAAAGCTGCGATTAAGCATGAAAATGAAACAAACAAACAAAAAAATGATCCTACACGACGCTCCATCTACCTCAAACCAAGTACATAACTCTTTTAAGATAATTCTGAAACGACCTCAGCGGTGGCGATGTTTGGGTGACACTTCCGTAAGAGATTCTCTGATTATATATCTACGAGTATACCGGAACCACTCAAGAAAACGGAGAAATAGTAAGGAAACGACCACGCAATGTAGTATATAAGTTGTTCATGAATAATTTTTTAATTGAGGATGGAGTAATCAATATTCCTGAAGACGTATTCAAACTAATAGAAGAAGCTATCAAGATCATTATGCCGTACTACGACACCAACTACATGTCAACCACTGAAGATTCATTGGAGGATATTAAGGAGGACATTAAGGATTAGATTTTGGACAAACTAAGGGAGGAAAATAAGGAAGTACACGAGAAGTTGGAGAAGAAGGAGAAGTTGGATCAGATCTTGACCATGATCAAGAGGATGAGCGATGAAGATGACGAAGAAGATAGGTGGCCCAAAGGTAGGTTCCAGGTAGAAAAATACTGTGAGGTGGAATCTGACGAAGGCGAACCGTCTACTAAGCAACAAAACGTATATATGGATTATATGTCCCGCGAGCGAAGCGAGGAAGTGCCGCAGGCCAAGCAACCTGCCGAAGGCAGGTGCGGCGAAGCCGCTGTTTGTAGGAGAAATGAAAAGGAGAAAGCGGGAGGGAGAGATAGAGGGAGGTGGAAGAGGGAAGGGGAAGGGGAAGGAGGGAGAAGAATTGGAGAGAAGAAAGGGAGACGGTGAGAGGGAAAGGGAGAGGGAGAGGAAGAAAAAGGAGGAAGAAAAAAGGAGAGAGGAAAGGGAGAATGTAGAAGAGGGAGTGAAAGATAGAGAAAGGGGGATGAAGAAAAGGAAGGCGAAGGAGGAAAGTCGAAGGAGTGAGAAGAAGAAGAGAGAAAAAAAGAGAGAAGGTGGGAGGGGAGGGAAAGGGAGAGGAGGGGGAGGAGGGAAAGGCAGAAAGAAGGAGGGAGAAGAAGACAGGCAGCAGAAGAAAAGGTGAAGGTGCGTGGGAGAGGAGGAGGGAGAGGGAGAGAATGGGAGAAAGGGGAGAGGAAAAAGAGGGAACAAAGGGAGAATATGTGAGAGGAAGGGAGAAGGAGAGGGAAGGTGAGGAGGGAAGAGGAAGGAGAAAGTCGAGGGAGAAAAAGAGGAGAGAAGAAAGGGGGAATGTGTGAGGGGGAGGGAGACAGAGAAGGAGGGGTGGTGTGGGAAGGGGAAGGAGGAGGAGGAAGAAGAAGAGAAGAAGAAAGGAAGAAAGCGGGAGGGAGAAGAAGAGGAGATGAGAAAAGGAGAAGGTTGGAGGGGGAAGAAGAGGAGAAAAGAAAGGGA
>NC_134819.1:7747952-7767952 GCF_046742065.1 Oratosquilla oratoria
TAGCACCTCCTGGATAACGGGTCATCCCTACATCTCACCCACTGCCCTGAGTCAGAAGCAGTGTCACAAGACACAGCACATCCACAACAAGGCCGCTTCATTACGAAGATAATTACAGCTACTATGCAAGTAACAATCAATCAGGGAATGCAAAATCATCAATACGTATATCCCATGTGCATCGCAAAACCAAGATATACTGTGGTGAGTTGGTCGAACTGAGTTGGTTGTGGTGAGTTTTGGCGCCTATTTCCGGGCCCACCACTGTCCACACGAGCCCGCCATTGTCCAGGCCACCATGCTTTCGCGGGCCTTCCTTTCGCAGGTTTCCTGTTAGACCACGTGGCGTCCTTAAAGGTTGACTCCACCCTATATGAAGTCACGTGAGTGTGGCCCTGGGAGGTGATTGGACAGTGTCCACAAGGGGAGAGCCCGCTGGCACCCCGAGGTAGCGTGGCCCGGGATAGGGGCACTTAGGTCTATGCAGGTAACGAGACTGGTCACGGTACGCGTTGTTCCACAAAGAGTAAGTACCACTTGCTACCTCTCATTCCCCCATTGGTCCAAAACATACTCGCAGTTTGCACAATAAAGTACAGCCAACACAATCAATGTTTTTGTAAGCCTCACAACCGCTCGTGCTACAACTACCATGGTGGTGGCAGCGGTGGTTAGAGGCGACACATTCTCTTACACGCACCCATTCATAACTCAATGAACATATTTACAAATACCAATTTACACTATCAGGCCTACTCAGTGAACGCAAAAGGAGCGCGATTTTAAGTTTGCTATGTCGAGAAAAAAGATTAAACACTAGGAAATTGGACCCGTTAGTCATCTGCACAAGGCACTGCAAGCTACAGACATTCTGCTGTTCATTTTGATGGGGATAACTTACCACGTGATGAGTGGGCTGCCTACATATTGCGATGTGCAATCGTGGTTCAGTCTCTTGGAGGAGCGATAGACCTCAGAGGTGAGCGACGCCGATAAGATCGCTATCGCCCAACATAAATCTGATGGCAACGCTGCGATGTCCGCTAGGTTATCTCGAGGTAAGCACCTCAACAACTGGGATGATTTTCAAGCGGCATTTACAAATTTCTTCTATTACCCGGCTTCGACGGATAGTATTAACAGCTGTTTGGACGCTGTCAAGAGGAAAGATTCAGAGAGTCTCACCTCGTACGCATTGCGCTTAGCTGACTTGGTCGCGTCGTACGCAGTTTACCGCCCCGACAGGGAAGACAATGCTGTTTATGTTGTCATAAACAAATTGAAGAAGACCATGCCTAAGTAATTTGTGAGTGTCCTTACTCGTAAAAAAAGCCATCCATCCCCAGTGTCATCCACACAGCTATCGATTACGCGCATCAACATAACTTATCCATAAAGACAGAATATTCAGATGACGGGGACTCGGCCTTGACACTATACCCTGCCACGAGTACCATTTCACAATCACCCCTTACACCACCAACTCATTCCATCTCTACAGACATACACGTTTTTCCTCGTCTTGCCATTCGCAAGGCCGGGGGACACAGGAACACGTGGAAACGGAGCCGCGGCGTGGTACTCAAAGCAGGTGGCGCCCCTACTGCGCACATTACAGGAAAGTGGGCCATTCGATTGAGTCATGCTATTTGCCTTCACGTGGTTAGGAACGCAAAAGGGTTCCAAGTGGGCGCAACTAGAATCATAGAGAGAGATGGTTCAGAGCTGCCCAACCATGGCAAATTTACTGTAAGGTCTGGTCTAATGGATCTCCAGTTTGACCACTCCTTCTTCATAATCCCTGCAGATGGTCTTTTCGCTAAGTTGATTTTGGATATTGACTTCCTCGCTGAGTAAAGGGTGACTTTAACATTCCATCCGCTAATATTCCAAATTGAAGGCAAGGATATTCCGGTAATCCTCGCAGAGACGGTTGTTCAAGTAACTCCACTCCTCACCTTGTGCTAGGAGAGACAGAGTCATCAGGGGGTAAGTGAGGCAGCCAGGTTCCCGGTTAAAACCATCGAGGCTCACTGGGTACCAGGTTTATCAGACGAAACACTAGGACTAGTATTGGAGAGGGCATACAAGATCGCTCCCACAGGTCAGGCCATCTCGGAGCTGTTCACGGCACGTGCATACGCTGAAGATGCCAGCCTGCTCGTCCAGGGAGTAGTGGAGCTGCTCAGGACGGAAGATGGTAAGGCTTGGTGCAAAGTCCCGTTCCTGAACTTAGGCCCTGATAGCTTAGATATCCAGAAAGACCACGTGGTTGGGGAACTTACCCTCTTAGGGGAGATCGCTGTTGGTTTCTACAGATCTGCAAGGAACAAGCCAGCAGCACGATGCCCTGTGGCATCCTGCGAGTTCGAGTGCCAGCACTGTGCGCCGCGGTAGGGCGACAGAGGAGAACAAATGCCTGGAACACCACGGAACATCGGATCAAGGGGGGCGTGCCGCAGTTCCAGCGACGAAGTGGAGACGAATGTCAGCTACGGACGGGACAGCCTTTGTGTCTTACATCTTAGTTGGCATTATTGTTTCCACGGAGTTTTAAATATATATACATATATATATGTATATATATATATATATATATATATATATATATATATATATATTATATATATATACCGATGTGACTGTTGTCCTAAGGGGGCTCCTCCTTGAGCTGTCACCTTTGAAGGCGTACGCATCGATTTTTCCCTCGTGCCGTTTTGTTCCTTTCGAGTAGTCGCTGACTATTTGTTGGCGGGGAGAGGGGTTGTGGTGAATTGATTGTGCTGAATTTTGGCGCCTATTTCCGGGCCCACCACTGTCCACACGAGCCCGCCATTGTCCAGGACACCATGCTTTTGCGGGCCTTCCTTTCGCAGGTTTCCTGTTAGGCCGCGTGGCGTCCTCAAGGATTGAATCCGCCCCAGATGAAGTCACGTGTGTGTGTGGCCCTGGGAGGTGATTGGACAGTGTCCACAAGCGGAGAGCCCGCTGGTACCCCGATGTAGCGTGGCCCGGGATAGGGGCACTTAGGTCTATGCAGGTAACGAGACCGGTCACGGTGCGCGTTGTTCCACAAAGAGTAAGTACCACTTGCTACCTCTCATTCCCCATTGATCCAAAACATACTCGCAGTTTACACAATAAGGTAGAGCCAACACAACCAACGTTTTGTAAGCCTCACACCCGCTCGTGCTGCAACTACCATAATACTAGCGGAACCAACATCGTGCAAACCTAGACATTTATCCATTCCTCTTATCTGGAACAAAGTAAGAGCGGGTAAACGCTCGTTAGTGTTCTTAGAAGACACTTCCTCATCTCCGGTAAGACTGACAAGCACAACTTACTCGTTAGAACCTCTCTCTCTCTCTCTCTCTCTCTCTCTCTCTCTCTCTCTCTCTCTCTCTCTCTCTCTCTCTCACTCTCTCTCTCTCTCTCTCACTCTCCTCTCTCTCCTCTCTCACTCTCTTTCTCCTCACTCTCTCTCTTTCTCCTCTCTCACTCTCTTTCTCCTCTCTCTCCTCTCTCTCTCTCTCTCTCTCTCTCTCTCTCTCTCTCTCTCTCTCTCTCTCTCTACACACACACACGCGCGCGCACACACACAACACACACACACACACACACACACACACACACACACACACACACACACACACCACACACACACACACACACACACACACACATACACACACACACACACACACACACACATACACACACACACACACACACACACACACACACACACACACACACACACACACACACACACACACACACACACACACACACACACACACACACACACACACACACACACACACACACACACACACACACCCACGCACCCACCCACACACACACACACACACACACACACACACACACACACACACACACACACACACACACACACACACACACACACACACACACACACACACACACACACACACACACACACACACACACACACACACACACACACACACGTGTAGCCCCTGTTCACCTAGCAGCGAGTAGGTACGGGACGTTGGTCAAGGAGTTGTGACCTTGCTGTCCCGGTGTGTGGTGTGTGAGTGGTCTCAGACCTACCCAGAGATCGGCTAATAAGGAGCTCTGAGCTCACTGCCGTAGGGTGGTGTCTGGCTGTCTCGACAGAAACTGCAGCAGATCCGAGGTGAATACACACACACACACACACACACACACACACACACACACACACACACACACACCGCACACACACACACACACACACACACACACACACACACACACACACACACACACACACACACATACACACTATATATATATATATATATATATATATATATATACATATAGATGTATATATATATAAATATATATATTATATATATATATGTATATATATATATATATATCCACCCACTACAAAAGATCTCAGATACACAGATAAGCGTAACAACCCACCCTAGGACTGCACCCGAGATAAATTACGATGACTTTAACATCATCGACTTCCCTGAAGCTAAGATGTAACTCCTGGAGATTATAGAAATACACAGAGTAGCTGTAGTTCTAGATGAAGAATAGTCAGGAAAATCATCACTCATGAAACACCATATAAACATACTTCTAATACGACCCCAATAGACACCAGCTTACAGAATTATATAGAGAGAAACTTATTATTTAAAAAAACATTGATAAGATGCTGAACCAGGGCGTTATTAGACATTCACACTCCCCTTAGAACCCCCCACCGATACAATATCCCACGTACGAGTAGGATACTTTCGGACAACGTCACCAAGTTCAAGAATAAAGTTAGGTACAATATAATAGACTTTTACAAAACCGTCAGAAGCCATTAACAAGGCAATATTTTTATTATCAAAAACACTCCTCCCAACTAAACAAACTGAAAATTAAATTCTCGGGCCCCTCTGTAGTAGCTAAAGCACCTAGAAACCAGAAATTGAGATTAATAGATCCGTCAAGTGACCTTGAGGTAATTCATGAAGAAAAGCTGAAAGTTAAAGCAAAGATAAGTCTTGACACAATCCAACGGAGAAATGGATTCCTTGACAATCATCTCCAATATCACATACCATATTCAAACATTCCCACGAACTTACCCCACTCCAATTTCCACGTGTCTTTAGGAGATGTAGAGATGCTATTAGGTC
This sequence comes from Oratosquilla oratoria, assembly GCF_046742065.1. Classification (NCBI taxonomy): domain Eukaryota; kingdom Metazoa; phylum Arthropoda; class Malacostraca; order Stomatopoda; family Squillidae; genus Oratosquilla; species Oratosquilla oratoria. The sequence goes on from NC_134819.1 coordinate 7,753,133, forward strand.
GCGGAAGAAAACGGAAATTACGAACTCCTCACAAGAACTGAACACCCAAAGATTATTTCCGAAGCCATCATAAACCCCATAGGGACCATAACAACTATTGAAAATAACATAACAGTTAAAATCGTCATGGGCATTGTCAACATTCAGATGGACTGAATCACCCCGCAAGAACGAATACAGGTCATGTCAGACACCATCAAGGCAAAATTTCATCGCGATGGTATCTCAGGGAATTCCACCGGACACTTCAAACATATGTACACATTATGCATAAATAAGTCCGATACATTACTCAGAAGAAAAAATCAACGTTGAAATCCTACTGACAAACCCCAAAATAAAACGATCCAGTGCTTCCTTTTGGTTAGAAAGAGGTCTGTTCAATTTTTAGGTGTCATTTCAAAGGAACTTTTTGGCACTGCTACAGAAGAAGATTTAGATAAAATTCAAGGACAAACAGACAATGTAGTCTCGCACATTTACAAATTAGAAAGAGTAATAAAAGGAAAATCCGTAAGTATCCAGAACCTAATACAATCCGTGGACAAACTGATAGACTATTTCGCAGATTGTCATCAATTCTCACTTACATACCCCCCCAAACTACACGACCTGGAAGTGTTCACTCTATATTACATATTATGCAAAGTAAGAGAGAGCTTACACATAGAACATGTCAATTTCCTAATCATCATTGATGATATAGTAATCGCAGGGAATAAGAGCCACACCCAATTTCTCCCTCTAGAAATGGTAGAATCAACCTTAACCACAACACATAAAAAACTACAACTGAACAAAAATTTCTCACCAAAACACACATTACTACTACCCCTATTTGATACCACGTTGGGGATAGATGCAATCTATATACACATACCCCTAACATGATCCTTTCACTCGATCTCCAACCCAGTAATGTAATCAGATCCCAAGATGGACAATGGTTATCACACATACCTTCTTTAGAATTCCTCCAATGCAAATCCGCTGTCCTAATATATCATATGTGCCTAACATTTCTATTCCCATGTCACCACACAAGCAAGTCATCCTATATGTACCAAATCATATCTCTAAGTTACCACTGGACAGATACCCCTTTAAGGCAATAGTAAAATAATACATTCAACATATCCATATCAATAAGTAACATTTTCCATTTTTCTACACCACTCAAGTCTCAATAATATGTATGAAATATCCATCAACCGTACAACGCAATAATCAACATACAATATCACTTACAGACTCCTGTCAAATCTTGTATAAAGACACCAGTTTTTACTCTAGTCATCATCACATTATCCTGGCCTATAACCTCAGTACGACCCTTGACCCGATCAGCATCCTGCCATAGTCCTCTATTATACCGAAACTTTTGACTCTATCTATGGGTAAACAAGAATATATCACGTGGTTATACCACACCTCAAAAGACCTAATAGACACACTCCATCTCCCTCCGAAAACACACCCAACTTTGTATCCATCTCTAGCCCCCCTGACCCTCATATTATTATTCCTTCTCTGCGGAAGGATGATCTATGTCTACACTATAAACCGAACACCTAGACACTCCCCCCAATACCTTCACATAGATTGAAAGGTGTATAAGTTTACTATGTTGTCCTTATTTTACCATATAGTCAACCTACCGTTTTAGGAAAAAAGACAAGTGAATCATACTATATATTTTGTTCTTAGAAAACATATCCAATATAGCATATGTATAGTATTCCTCTATTAAGAACATAAGAATGAAGAAGACTGCAAGAGACCATGAAGCCTACACTAGGCAGTTCCATGTCCATTACCACATGCTATCCCCATCCATAAAGTTGTCTAACCGTTTCTTAAAACAACTGATAGTTTCAGCGCTCACTACATAGTTACTAAGTCTGTCCCATTCGTTGACCACCCTCTTAATAAACCTATTCTTGCCTATTTTCTTCTTAAATCTAAATTTACCCACTTTAAATCCATTACTGAGAATCCTGCCATGTTGTCTTGATATGATGACCTAGTTAGCACCAAACTTTTCAAAACCTTTGATCAATTTAAACATCTCTATTATCTATTATATCATCCCGCATTCTGCGTCTTTCCAGAGAGTGTAAGTTAAAGTGTCTAAGCCTCTCTTCGTATAGTAGATTTCTGAGCCCAGGTATCATATTGGTCATTCATCCCTGTATTGATTCTAGTGAAATGATATCGATTCTATAAGATGGAGACCAATATTGTACCGGATAGTCAAGGATGGTGTCTAACTAACGCTAGATAGAGTTTGATAATTACCTCTGCACTTTTATTCGCAACCATCCTAGCAATGAAACCTAATGTTCTGTTCGCTTTATTCCAGGCACTAATGCACTGTTTCCTGGATTTAAAGTCCGGACTCACTAGAACTCCTAAGTCTCTCTCGCACTCAGTTTTATCTAAAAACATGTTATCTGAGCTATATCTATTGTTGGGGTTGTGTAGCCCTACTTTACACGCTGCACTTTGGGGTATTGAAGTTCATTTGCCACTTCACCGGCCATGTGAACAATTTGTTAAGATCGTCCTGCAGAATCTCTGCCTTGTCTCCTGACTTAATTAGGCGTCCTATTTTAGTGTCGTCCACAAACTTACTAACATCACTATCAATCCCATTGTCCGAGTCGTTTATGCACATAATGAACAATAAGGGACCCAAAACCAAGCCCTGGGGGACTCCATTAGAACCCCCTCCCTTTGGATTTTACACCATTTATGGTGACCCACTATTTTCTGTCACTGATCCTAGCTCTAATACCTTCTAACTCTTTTCCTCCTATGCCATGGTCTTTGATTTTATTTAGTAGTCTCTGGTGTGGCACCTCGCCGAACGCTTTGCTAAAATCAAGATAGATAACATCGTAACTATAATTGTTATCTGACGTCTTATAAACTTAAAATGATAGAAGATTAGTTACACATGACTTACCCTTGGAGAAACCATGCTGTGTATCACGAATCAAATTATGTTTATAGATGTGTTCTCTGAGTTTACTAACTATTATTGATTCAAGCATTTTACCTATAACTGGTGTCAAACTGATTGGCCAGTAGTTGCCTGCCTCCATGCAATAGGCACAAAACCAATATCTACCGACTTATTTAATATTTCTGTTAACTGGTCGCAGATTTCGAAATTACACCCTTTAAGCAATCGGAAAAATTTCGTCTGGACACGGGGATTTTGTAGCTTTAAGTATTTTAGTCTACTTGACTACTTCTACGCTACTAATGCCGATATTAGTCTGTTTCCTTCATCCCCACTGAAAATTGGATCGGAGACAGGTACCTTATCTTACCTTTCCTTAATAAACACCGAGAGAAAATATTTGTTTAATGCCTCACTCATTTTTCCTCCGATTCTATCATATTTTCGTCATTTTGAATTTTACACTCCAAACATATTATATATGTCACTTGTTGATTGCACTTCTTAGAGTTCATTTCACCAAGATGTAGGATAATACGAAAAGTGTATACAGTGTAGTGAATATATATATATATATATATATATATATATATATATATATATATATACATATATATATATGTATATATATATGTACAGTATATATATATATATATATATATATATATGTATATATACACATATATACATATATATATAATCAAATGAAACAAATTGAAAGTGAAATTACCCTATACACAGGAGATATTGAAACATTATTAGAGTGATTCTAACAACATCACGAAACAGGAGGAGACAACTTAAAGACAGACACTGTAAGTGTGAATTTCAATAAATTTCCTAGTCAGGAACTCCGTGACATAGCCCCAAATACCAATATAAGTGACGACCAGGTTAGAGGCCTAATGTCACCAATTACAAACCAACCCACCGAATCCCACAATAGATGAAGATAGGCTCGTGGTTAACCATCCAATACAAATCCACACATTTACAAATATCATATAAGCGTTCGGTGAACGCTATTTTATACACACATTGATATATAAATCAACCCACAACCCACGTAAAAGAATTCCAGGTCGACAGTTTGACTTGGGATGTTCGATGCGACAAGGGCCACCGGCAGTGTATTAGGCAGTGTTCAGACGAGCGGGTTGGCCGCCGCGGGTGCAAAGCGGGTCAGCCGCCGCGGAACCGCTTTATATTGATTCCTATGTAAAACACTGGTAAACCTCTCGTCTGACATAGCCAGGCGGGCTGGCCGCGGCGGTTTCAAGTGGGGAAATGCGTCTCACCCGCCGCGGTCAGGCGGGTAGACCGCCCGTGTGACATCAGCCTTAGAGAAGGAGTCATAGCCGTCAGGCAACCCTCGCAAATCTGTACCCCGTGCACCAAATAGACATTTTTTCTAACTTCGTGTTTGATGAATGATCCCTGCATCGGTTTCGTGTAACGCAAAGATTGGGAGATTCGAAAAATGAAAGATTATAACCGAAGTCGTTTCTACTCAAACGAACTCAGAAGTGTTGACGAGAATCGTTCCAGTGTGAAGCAGACTTGCACTGAAACTCAGCAACCTACGCTTCTACCTCCCCCTAATTCATCCACCCACCACTTAATGGGGAGGGGGGCACTGAAAGAACAAGTTTTATGAAGTCAAAGCAGCAAAGGCTGGGGTAAAGGGGGAGGAGGGAAGGGGATAAATGGGGAAGGTGGGAAGGGGGAAAAGAAAGGGATAAGGTGAAAAGGGGGAAGAGGGAAATTCAAGTAACAGACTTAGATTGGGACGGCCTATTGGTGCCTGACCCTGGATGGAGTCTGGAGGAATATATTTGAAGATTAAATCGAGGTACCCCTCATTCCTCTCGCCATTTTCTTTCATTTTACACTATCTGCTCTTCAGTCTTTATCATTTGTTTTTTCGTAACTATTTCCTAAATAAGATCGCAATTTGTGGAAATAACATAGAAAACTACAAGCAACTAAATACGAATTTATTTCCAACAGTAGGTTTGTTTACTAGTTCATCATTGTGAAATGTCATTCTTCTTCTCCATGTTACAGAAAGGTTGCAAACATGTTGGACACATGTTACACACGTTCAAATGTTATGAACATGTTATAAACATATTACAAACACGTCACAAACACGTTATATGTTCCAAACATGTTACATGCGTTGAAAAAATACAAACATGTTGTAAACATGTTGGACACATGTGACACGTCACAATGTTACAAACATGTTATAGATATGTTACAAACAAGTCACAAACACATTACATATTCCATATGTTACTCACGCTACAAAGGTTAGAAACATGTTGTAAACCTGCTGGACACATGGTACACACGTTATAAATGTTACGAACATGTTATAAACACGCTAGAAACACGTTACATGTTCCAAAAATACTACATAAATTACAAAGCCTATAAGCATGTAAACATGTTATCAACACGTCACAAACACGTTACAAACATATAAACACGTTATAAACATTTCCAAACACGTTGCAAACACGTTACAGACACTGTAATCCTGTATCAATCTACAAACGTCTTAATCAAGCCTTGCCACACCTCCCTGGAGAAGACAAACCCGAAGAGAAGCGACAGACAATAGTACACACGATGTGAGCTCGTGGCCTTCTGGTCGGTCTTCCTCACCCTCGGAAGTGTCCGGGGGTAATCAAGCGTTCCGGCCTAAACAGGACCTCGTCAAATCAACCGAAAGAATGTAATCCTTAAGCAACGGAAGAGTTTCTAATTAGTCTCCCTTTAAGACAAAGGGAGTTTCGTCTGACGGCCAAATTAGGCGAGGTGGAAGGGGAGGGGGGGGAAGGCGTGGGAAATGAATGGGAGAAGGGACAAGGGAGAGGGGGAGGGAAGGGAGAAGGAAAGGGGGAGGGGGAGAGAGAAGCGTGGGGAATGTAAGGGAAGGAAGAAGGGCAGTGAAGGGATGGGAGAAGGGGAGAAGGAGCAGAGGGGAAAGGGAGGTTAGGTTAAGGAGAAAAGGATGGGAGGAGATGGAGAGGGGAGGAGAAAGGGAAATCAGGGTAAGGATGGGGAGGGTACGAGAAGAGAAAGGAAGAGCAGGGGAAAGGGAAAAGGAAGAAAGTGAGGGGGGAGAATGGAATCAAGAAGAAGGGGAAGGAAAGGGTGGATGGGAAGAGGAAGATGAGGGGCATGGGGCAAAGAAGATCACTGAGGGAGAAGTGAGAGGGAGGGGGGAAACAGAGGAGAAAGGAAGGGACTGAGGGTGTGGAAAAAGATGGGAAAGGGTGTGTGAAAAGTGTGTAACAGAGAGCAGTGGGGAGAAAAAACGGGAGAGAGAGAAAGGGGGGGAGAAAGAGAGGAAGAGAAGAAAGAGAGAGAGGTAAAGATTGAGATAATTGGGAGGGAAGGGTAAAGGGGGAAAATTAGGTGCGGATTAGGGAGCTGGAATGGGTTTAATCACAGTCAAGGGAATTGTGTTATCGTGGAAAGCGAAAAAGCTCATAAATGAATAAAAAAAAAGAGAGAAAAGAAGAGAAAATCTATGAAGAGTAAGAAGAGGAAAAGAGAAAACAGGGAAAATGAAAAACAGGAATAAGGAAAAATTAGGAAATTGAAAAAAACTAGCACAGGAGGAAAGAAGAAGAAGAAAGATAATTTAAGAGGTGAGAAAAGAAAAAGACTAAATAAAAAATAGTTGAAAGTGAAAAAAGAAGAGAAGAACAGGAGAAAGAGAAAAAACAGGAAAAGAGGAAAATGGAAGAAAAAGAAGAAAGGTAAAAAAAATGAAAAAAGGAAAGAAGTAGAGAATTATTATGAAGGAGGTAGAGGAGAAGGAGGAGAAACAGGACGAACAGGAAGGAATGAAAGGAAGAGAAGGAAGAGGAAGAAAGAAGAAGAGGAAGTGGGAGAAGAGGAGGAAAAGGACAACCAGGAAGACGAGGATAAAAAGAAAAGAGAAGAAAAAGGAAGAAAAGAAGAGAAAAATCACAGACGCAATAAGGAAGGATGGTGAACATCAACAATAGCATAAGAAGAGAGAGAGAGAGAGAGAGAGAGAGAGAGAGAGAGAGAGAGAGAGAGAGAGAGAGAGAGAGAGAGAGAGAGAGAGAGAGAGAGAAGAGAGAGAGTAGAGAGCAATAGCGGGAGTAGCATTAACAACAACGACGACGACGGGGACGGCGGCAAAAAAAAAAAAGTCTATTGTTGATTAATCAACAAACTATCTGGACGAAAGGAAGAAGAGGAAGGATAGATATGGGGTGACGGGGGAGTGGGGATGAGGACGATGAAAGAGAGGAAAAAGAGAAATAAGTAAAGAATGAAAAAGAAAGAACAAGTAGGAGGGAAATCCAAAGAAAGAAATGGAGAGAGAGAGAGAGAGAGAGAGAGAGAGAGAGAGAGAGAGAGAGAGAGAGAGAGAGAGAGAGAGAGAGAGAGAGAGAGAGAGAGAGAGAGAGAGAGAGAGAGAGAGAGAGAGAGACGAGAGAGAGAGAGAGAGAGAGAGAGAGAGAGAGAGAGAGAGAGAGAGAGAGAGAGAGAGAGAGAGAGAGAGAGAAAGAGGAAGACACCAATAAATCTAGATGGGTTTGTGAAATTGTAATCAAGAAAAAATCAAGTGATGAGAAATCATCACATTTGTTAGACGATTACGAGAAATATTTTGACATTTTCTCTCTCTCTACCTCCCTCTCGCTCTCTCTCTTTCTCTCTCACTCTCGTTATTGCAAAGAGAAAGAGGAAAGAATGATGAGGAGAAGGCGATATGAGAATAAAAAAATAACGAAATGAAAGGGAGAAGGAAAATGAACAAAACTGGAAAGGAGGAACACAATGATGACAAGAAAACAATGGAGGAGGAGGAGGAGGAGGAGGAGAAAAAAGACAAGAATGACGAGGAAGCATAAAAAAAGAGAGAAAGAAAAGAGAGAATGAAAAAGAGAAGGAAAAATACGCCAACAAAAAGATGACGTAAAAGAAAAGAGAATCATCTCGAAGGAGAGGAAGAGAGGCGTAGGAAGAGTAGGAGGAGGAGGGAGGAGGAGGAAGAAGGCTGAGTAGGAAGGAGGAGTAAGAAGGAAGAAGAATGAAAAAGAAAGAGAAGGAGATGGAAAAGAAGGAGATCGAGGAGGAGGAGGAAAAGAGGAAGTAGGAGGAAGAGATAAAAGAGGAGGGTAAAGTAAGAGGAAGAGGAAGAAAAAAGGGGAAGGAAACGAAGGAAGGGAAGGAGATGAAGGGGGAAGTAGAAGGAAAAAGAAGAGAAGATGAGAAGATGAGGAAAAAATTGAAGCAGAAAGAAGGAGGAGGAGGAGGAGGAGGGGGGAGTAGAAGCAGAAAGAAAAGGAGGAGGAGGAGATGGGGGGAGTACAAGCAGAAAGAAAAGGAGTAGGAGAAGGAAGGGAGGAGGAGGAGGAGGAGAAGGAGGAGGTGGAGGAGCCGGAGGAGGGTGAAGTAAAAGCAAAAAGAAGAGAAGGAAGAGGAATGTGGAAGGCGGAGGACATTGGAAAAGGAGATGGAAAGAAGAGACTGAAAGCGAAATTAGAATAAATGATGAAACCAATTAACATTTATCAGTCATGGGAAAGAATTAAGTACGAAGGAAGGAAATGATAAGGAAATAGAATACTTTTCGAAAAAAAGACATAAGTTAAATGACGAGCAAGGAGAGGAGATTAAGGGAACACAAATGAGACAGACTAGGAAAAACAAGGATTTTGTGTAACTGGGAGGGTCCCTGCTTGATCCCTAACAACCTAGTGATGGCCGCTTGCCCCATTTGTCATACACAGCCAAGGTCACAGCTTTAGCCGCAGGTAAAGACATTTTTTACCGTAAGACCACAGTCTCGTTATTTGTTAAAATATCATAAGCAAATAGGCTCCTTCACTAACTTTTGTCCTGCAGGTTTAGCAAGTTCAGTTTGATACAGTTTACCCTTCTACCCATTAGCTATTCATTAATGATAAAATGGATGGAGCTTTAATCCAATTAGTATATTAGTTAACATCTTTTCCTGATTACCATCAGACTGGGAGACAGAAGAGCATGGGAAAGACGGATGAGACTATGTACTGTTAGTATATTAATTTATTTTTTATAAAAGTATCTTAGACTTCCTAGGAGGTAGCGGGTCGTGACCCGCGCAAGTCTTCTTTTGTATATACTTGCAACCAATAAAAACAAGACTGTAAAAGGATTGGAAAACCGGACACAGCTTGGGCAAATCGCACCAATAAAGCAAAAAAACTATCTCCGCTTTTCTCATTCGCTTACTGTCCACGAACTTCGTTTAACACCTCAAGGAACGATACGCTTCCAATTTCCTCTTTATCTACAAAAAATTTTGTGTTCTACCAAAGGGATCAAAAACCAAAACTTAATGTCTATATCTCAGCCATTGTTATTATATATATATATATATATATATTATATATATATATAATATATATCTATATATATATATATATACTATATATATATATATATATATATATATATTATTGCAGAACCACAGGAAATTAAAGTCGGAAATACTGAACGTTTTGCGGCTATTACGGACATCCTCAGGTGAGTACAAGAAGAAAAAATAGAACTCAATATTTATACAGAAGTAAGAAACTGGGAGGATGTTCTATTCCATAAAACCTTCGGACATTATACTAACTACACTTTCAAATTACACATGAAATGTTAATGGTAGATAATAATAAAAGTACATACACAATCATATACACATTGGAAATAGAAAGGTATAGAAAAAAAAAATCAAAGAGCAAAATCATGTGGCCCGAAAGGTCCATAGGACCATTTGGTACAATTAGGAAATGCGTACTGCTTTAAAGATCTATGATTATTAAGATTGTTTAACCAAAAAACACCAGATAATATTATCAATTGGACAAAAAAACAAACAATATTTACAGAAATAAAAAAATGAAAAGGTTTAAGCACATAAAACCTCCGACGTAATACATATCATACTACTCATATTACATAAAGAAATATAAAGGTAAACAATAAATTGAAAATACTACACATTCTTATACACATAGAGAAGTTTTTGCAAGCAAACTTAGACATAAATTAAAAAGTAATTACTAATCTCATGCATATAGTGATTGGAGTACAAACACATGCCAAACACTCACTTCATGATTAATCTATCCGACAACATTTAACGTAGTGATATGAAGTGTGCTTTAAGGGTTATTGGTATCACGCTTTGTAACAAATATTGATTTATGTGGAGTGTCGCAAAAAGTTTTTGTATTTAGAAAAATTACTGGTGATGTTCTGTACAGATTTATTATTTGCAAAGGACTGTTATACTGTTCATAACACACACCTAGCATTCCCAATATGTCCCAGACGTTCTTACTAGCTTCAAAGAATAGAAAAAATGATAATAAGATTTACATTACTCACTAAACGGACAAAAGTAATTGTCTTGGATATTTTGAACACACAAGCTGATGATGTTAACCAAAGTGGATATGATCTTGTTGAAGTGATGAAGTCACGGATTCTAAGCTCCACAAGGATCCACTTGAGTCAGTTAATGCAGAATTAAATAAGAATCTTTAAAAAGTTTTGAAAGGGAATGACTAACTCATTAAACAGTTTCGACTTTTGTATCCTTCCTTACTCATATGTAGGGGTTGATTTTTAAACCATAAACCTGATCATTCCTATTTGGCTATAATCAGTCTTACTGGCTTCCATTTCTTATAATTATCTAAATGGCTACGTGTCCATTCTGAGCCGCCTTGTTGGATACTTTCTCATTAGCTATCCATTAATGATAAAATGGATGAAGCTTAAGTCCAATTAGTATATTAGTTAACATCTTTTCCTGATTACCATCAGACTGGGAGACAGAGGAGCATGGGAAAGACGGATGAGACCATATACTGTTAGTATATTAATTTCTTTTTTGTAAAAGTATTTTAAACTTCCTAGGAGGTAGCGGGTTGTGACCAACGCAAGTCTTCTTTTGTATATACTTGCAACCAATAAAAACAAGACTGTAAAAGGATTGGAAAACCGGACACAGCTTGGGCAAATCGCACCAATAAAGCAAAAAAACTATCTCCGCTTTTCTCAATCGGCTTACTGTCCAACTGAACTTCGTTTCCACGCCTCAAGGAACGACTACGCTACCAATTTCCTCTTTATTACAAAAAATGTTGTGATCTACCAAAGATCAAAACCAAAACTTAATGCTAACCAGCATATATATATATATATATATATATATATATATATATATTATATATATATATATATATATGTATATATATGTATATACATATATATATATATATATATATATTATGTATTATATATAAATATATATATATATATATATATATATATATATATACATATATACATATATATGCCATGGATGTTAATCAAATAATTCCGACTGTCGTCACCGGATTCGAACCTGGGCTCGTGAATTCTCACTGCTGTCGCCTTACCAACTGAGCTATTGACCCTGTAAAATATAAAATTCACCAACCTGGAAGTTAATCTATTTCCCGAGGAACTAAGTCGACTGCTAACTACCGTCCGTACTTATATTTCACAGTGAACCAGGGCAACTCTAGCTAGTGGTTTAGACTGGTACGTTTCCTTGATGGGCTTATCCCCGTCACTGGTGATTCTATTCAGGTATGACAACGGCGATAAGTCCATCAAGGAAACGTACCAGTCTTAACCACTAGCTAGAGTTGCCCTGGTTCACTGTGAAATATAAGTACGGACGGCAGTTAGCAGTCGACTTAGTTCCTCGGGAAGTAGATTAACTTCCAGGTTGGTGAATTTTATAGGGTCAATAGCTCAGTCGGTAAGGCGACGGCAGTGAGAATTCACGAGCCCAATCTCAAATCCGGGGACGGCAGTCGGAATTATTATATACTGTATATATATATATATATATATATATATATATATATATATATATATGTATAATATGATATATATATATATGTATAATATATATATATTACATGTATATACATATACATATGTACATATTTTATATGTTATATATATACATATATATACATATATACATATACATACTGTATATGTATATATATATGTATATATATGTATATATCTATATATCTATCTATATATATATATATATATATATATATATATATATATGTGTGTGTGTGTGTGTGTGTGTGTGTGTGTGTGTGTGTGTGTGTGTGTGTGTGTGTACATATATATATATTATATATATATATATATATAATATATATATATATATGTACATAAACATACATATATACATATACATACATATATATACATATATACATATATATGCATATATATATATATATATATATATATATATATATATATATATATACCGAAGGCTTTTTTCCCCTAAAACGGGGGTAGCCAAAAAGAAAAAGGCATAGAAATCACTCCCACCCATTCCATTTCCCATATATTCTACTCCCCTCCAAGCCCCTCCCTCCCTCCTATCTTAGCACCTCCTGGATGACGGGTCATCCCTGCATCCTGTCCACTGCCCTGGGTCAGAAGCAGTGTCGCAAGACACAGCACATCCACAGCAAGGCCGCTTCATAAATTCGGCGACCCCCCCTCTCCGTCCCCTCATGCAAAAAAGGAGAAGACGGGGAGAAATTCCTTCGGGCTGCGTCAAATTTGTTCTCATACATACTTCCTCACCCCCAATTCCCCTCCCACTCCTCCTCATGCATCACAGCCTTATCTATACACAATCCTTCTCCATTCACCCCTATCTTCTGTCCACCCCCGTCCTTCTTCTACAGACATTCCTCTCTTTTGTAATGCCCCTTTCACCCCATCCATTCATCTCACCCTAGGACGCCCCTCATATTCACTCCTTCCACCTCCGCCTTCCACACTTCTTTTACTAATCTTTCTTCACTCATTTTTTCCATGTGTCCAAACCATCCCAATACTCTTTCATCAACCCTATCTCCCAGCTCCTTTTCCACCCCTGTTCTCCTACTCACCTCCTCATTTCTCACTCTATCTAGCCTAGTAACCCTTATCATACTTCTCAGACATTTCATCTCAAACACATTTAAACACCCTCTCTCTTCCTCTCTCATGTTCCATGTTTCTACCCAGTACATTGCTGTTGGCACAATCACTCCTTCATATAACCTCCCCTTAGCATCCATTCCCTCATGTCTATTTCTCATTACCTTTTTTAATCCACCAAGGCATATACTCGTTCTCTCAATCTCCATTCTACCTCCACCCCCCACTCCTCCCTTTCCTGTCACATTCGTACCCAAATATCTGAAACTATCCACTTCCTCCAGTTTCTCACCCTTAATGCTCACTTCCAGCCTACTGTCACTCTCTCCCCTTGTACATCTTATCACCTTACTTTTGCCCACATCTTCGGCTTCCTTCTTTCACACACCTCAAACTCTGTCACTAACTTCTTCAGTCCCTCCTCTGATCCTGCTACAAGCACAGTGTCGTCAGCAAACAACAGCTGGCTTACCTCCCACTTTTCTCCATTTTCTTTAATCATCTCCAACCCCTGACCCACTACCCTTGCATTCATCTCTCGCACCACCCCATTCATGTAAAGATTGAACAGCCAGGGCGACATAACACACCCCTGATAAAGTCCCACCTTTACCTCAAACCATTCACTCTCTCCATTTCTAATCCTAACACAAGATCTACTGCTCTCGTAAAAACTCTTGGCTGCTCTTAAAAGCTTTCTTCCTACCCCATATATCTGCAGTACCTCCCACAGTCCCTTCCTGTCTACCCTGTCGTAAGCCTTTTCCAGATCCATGAAAGCCCAAAAAACATCCTTACCTTTTCCTATAGCTTTCTCACATATCTGTTTTACCACAAAAATCTGATCTACATGTCCCCTACCTGTCCTAAAACCACACTATTCCTTACCAATTACTCCCTCTGTTCCTTTCCTAATCCTCTCAATCAAGATCCTCCCATAAGCCTTCCCAACTACACTCAACAAGCTGATCCCTCTGTAACTATTACACTCACACTTGTCCCCCTTTCCTTTATAAAGCGAAATTATACAGGCACTCCTTCAGTCCTATGGCACTCTACCCTCTGTTAAACAAACATTAAATAATCTCACCAGCCAGTCCACCATAACTGTACATGCTTTCTTCAGACATTCTGCATGGCATCCATCCAACCCAGGTGCCTTACCTGCTCTCATCATCTTAACAGCTGCTTTCACTTCATCCTTCCCTATTTCTCCTACATTTTCCTCACTCATCACTCTCATTTTCTTAGCGCTTCCCATTGCAACTACCTTTCACTCCCTATCCTCCTTTATATTTAGCAACTCCCTAAAATACTCTGCCCACCTTCCTCTCGCTGCTTTCTCTTCCATTATCATCTCTCCATCTGCACCTTTTACCTTTTCTTCTCTACTTGATTCCCCTTCTCTTCCTCTTTCAATTTCTTTCCAAAACATCTTTTTATTACTTTCAAAAATTTCTGTTATACTCTTTCCCCATTTCACATCTGCTCTCCTCTTTGCTTCCAGTATCTTATGCTTAACTTCCCTTTGCTTTACTTTGTACCTCTCATACGATTCCTTCGTCCTAATTTGGATCCAAATTATGAATGCCTGCTTCTTCTCTTCTACACCCTTCTTTGCTTCCTCATCCCACCACTCACTACCCTTCCTTCTATTTCCTCCCGCCCTCCTTGTTCCACACATCATCTTTGCACACCTTATGACTCCCTCCTTGAACCATCACCATTCCTCTTCCACTCCTAGTTCTACTCTATCCTTTACCCTCTTCCGCTCCTCTCTCAACTTCTTCTTATAC
>NC_134819.1:7770452-7780452 GCF_046742065.1 Oratosquilla oratoria
GCTGATCCGAGACAGCTGCGGCTATTGTTCTTGACCTGAGCTTCCAGAATCTTTTGTTATCATAAGGGCGTAGTCAAGAATGTTCGGTTAACTTGGTCCAGAAGTCTCGGATGTTGGATATTTAGTCGTCTGACAATTAGTCTTCTGGACATTTAGTCTTCCACTAGTTAGTCTTCTGACAATTAGTCTTCTAAAATTGGATATTTAGTCTTTTGATGTCCTTTTGAATAAAATAATTTAGAATTTTATTTCACGTCTACTTTGGTCTACTTCAAATTTAGAATACCAAAATGCTGATAATTATTTTTATTTATTTTTGAAGCACCAACATGACTACTTTGATTAATTTATTATTTATATTTTTCTTTACCTTATTTATTTATAAATGAATGAATATGATAAGAATTTCCTTTTGGTACCAAATTAAGGTTGCCAATCAAGCAAGATCCAACCCAAAGGGATTCTTTCATCTCTATAGAACAAAAATTAAAGAATAGGACCAATAAAAACCATGAAAATGTCATGATAGAATCGGAGAAAAAAATGAGTGAAGAGTTTAACAATTATTTTCTCTCGGTGTTTACTAATGAGAGGTTAGATAAAGTACCTGTCTGCGATCCGATTTTCAGAGGGGATGAAGAAAGTAGTCTATCTAATATTAGCATTAGTTAATTAGAAGTAGTCAAGCAGATTGAAAGACTTAAAGCTACAAAATCCTCAAGTCCAGACGAATTTTTTCCGGGAATGCTTAAAGAGTGTAAATTTGAAATCTGCGACCAGTTAACTGAAATATTTGATAAATAGGTAGACACTGTTTTTTTGCTTATTGCTTGGAGGCAGGCAAACGTTGTTCCTGTTTTTAAAAAGGGAGATAGATCGTCTATATGCAACCACAAGCCAATCAGTTTACCATCAGTTATAGGAAAAATGCTTGAATCAGTAATAGTAAATAGACTCAAGGAGCAAATTGAGACATAATTTAATTCGCGATACACAGCATGGTTTCTCCAACGGTAAGTCATGTGTGACTAATCTTCTATCCTTTTACATTAAAGTATATAAGGCATCAGATAACAATAATAATTACGATGTTATTTACCTTGATTTTAGCAAAGCGTTTGATAAGATGCCACACCAGAGACTACTAAATAAAATCAAAGGCCATGGCATAGGAAGAAAAGTGTTAGAATGGATTAGAGCTTGGACTAGTAACAGAAAATAGCGGGTCACCATAAATGGAGTAAAATCTAGGTGGGACAATGTTACTAGTGGGGTCCCAATGGGCTCAGTTTTGGGTCCCTTGTTGTTCATTATGTACATAAACAACTTAGACGATGGGATGAATAGTGATGTTAGTAAGTTTTCGGACGACACTAAAATAGGACGCCAAATTAGATCAGGAGACGACGCAGAGATTCTGCAGGACGATCTTAACAAATTGTTAACATGGTCGGTGAAATGGCAAATGAACTTCAATACCTCTAGGTGTAGCTTGTTAAACGTAGGGCTACACAACCCCGAAAATAGATACAGCTTAGATAACTCGCTTTTAGAGAAAACCGAGTGCGAGAGAGACTTAGGAGTTCTAATGTGTCTGGACCTTAAAAACAGGAAACAGTGCATTAGCGCCAGAAATAAAACTAACAGATCATTGGGTTTCATTGCTAGGACGATAACGAATAGAAGTGCAGATGTAATTATCATGCTCTATCTAGCGATAGTTAGACCCATCCTTAACTCTGCGGTACAGTTTTGGTCTACTTCCTACAGAATGGATACCAATTCACTAGAATCAGTACAGAGAAGAATGACCAAAATGATACATGGACTCAGAAATTTGCCTTACGAAGAGAGGCTGAGGCACCTTAACTTACACTCTCTGGAAAGACGCAGAGTGCGGGGGGATCTAATAGAGATGTTTAAGTGGATCAAAGGCTTTAACAAGGGTGATGCAAACAAGGTCATCATATTAAAACAACAGGACAGGGTTCGCAGTAATGGTTTTAAGCTGGACAATTTTAGATTTAAGAAGGAAATAGGCAAGAATTGGTTTACTAATAGGGTGGTCGACGAATGAAATAGACTTAGTAACCATGTAGTAAGCGTTGAAACTATCAGTTGTTTTAAGAAATTATTAGACAACTTTATGGATGGGGATGACAGGTGGTGATGGATACGGAGCTGCCTAGTGTAGGCCTTATGGTCTCTTGCAGTCTCCTTCATTCTTATGTTCTTATGTAAGACATGACCTAAGAGCGGTATATATTAATGGGGCTGAAACGTCCGGGGTTGACAATTTAATGAGGCCGAAACGTCTAGGGTCGGGTCACCTCCGTGGCCCAAAGAAGTTCCAGGCTCGATCCCAACGTGGCGGACGTTTAGGCCCCATAGAATTGTCGACATCGGACGTTTCGGTTCCATTCATATGTACCGCTTTTAAGTGATGTCTTTTTCAACTTTTTTGGTTACAAAAGAGAATTTTTTATCTTATTTTAACATATTGTGACTTCACAAGGTAATTTCAAAATTATCCTAAAATAAAATTGATCATGAGTGCATAACCCTCACTGGATTTCAGATACATTTTCACTACAAAGAAAACATGGTTTTGCTTTGCAAGGGAATTTCAGTCTGTCAGGTATATAATGTGTTAAGATATACACATTAATTTTACCTTCTATCCTATGTGGAAGGAAGTTATCAATGTTATTCCAGAGTTCTCTTGACCTGAGGTCAACCGATCATCATTGTATTTGGAAGACCACCTCTAATAGGGAGACCTGACCTAAAGATATTTATTTTCACATTCCTCATTGATATGCTGAACGTATAACTCGTCTACGGACAACTGGTTCGCAAAACTGCAAACTTGGACAGCTCGTTCACGCAATTGATTCAGCATCACACATATACCTCGTTTTAGCAGCACATCAATCAACTTGGTATACGTCATACCAGGCATTTAATATAAAGTACCCTAGAGCCTCTAATCCTCCTATTCTTATCTTATTTATCATTCATGTAAGGTTATATTAAATCACCAATTGATAAAAAGTAATAATAACTGAAGTCTTAAGCTGATTATCCTATTCTAACATAAAGACTAGATGTCCACATTTGTTTTTCAAAGGAAGACTAATTGTCAGAAGACTAATTAGTAGGGGACTAATTGTCCAGAAAACTAAGTGTCCGAAGACTAAATGGGTGGATCCCGAAGGGTTGTAGGACATTTAGTCTTCTGACAATTAGTCCTCTGGGCAATTAGTCTTTCACTTATTAGTCTTCGGACATTTAGTCCTCTAAAATTGGATATTTAGTCTTCTGGTGTCCTTTAAAATCAAACAATTTAGAAATTTATTCCGCGTCTACTTTTGTCTACTTCAAATTTAGAGCACCAAAATGCCATTAATTGTTTTTATTTTTTTAGGCACCAACATAACTACTTTGGTTATTTTTTATTGATATTTACTTTACTTTTATTTATTTATCTATCTATTTGTTTATTCATTTATTCATTTACTTATTCATTCATAAATGAATTACATAAGAAAATCCTTTTGATGTCAAATAAGTTAAAATAAGACATCACTTAAGAGCGGTATATATGAATGGGGCCAAAACGTCCGAGGATTAAAATTTCATGAGGCCGAAACGTCCGAGAACGAGTCATCTCCGTGGCCCAAAGAACTCGACCCCTACGTGCGCGGACGTTTAGGCCTCATAAAACTGTCGACCTCGGACTATCGGCTACCTTCATATATGACACTTTTAAGTGATGTCTTATTTCAACTTCTTTGGTTACGGAAGATAAATTTCTATCTTATTTTAAGATATTGCGACGTGTGACTTCACAAGGTAATTTCAAAATTATCCTAAAATAAAATCTATTGAGTGCATAACCCTCAATGGATTTGAGATACATTTTCACTATTAGGAAAAGATGGCTTTGCTTTGCAAGGGAATTTCAGTCTGTCAGAAATATAATATGTTGAAATATACTTATTTTTTACTTTCAGCTCTATGTGGAGGAAAATGATTAATGTTATTCAATAATTTGTTACTCCTGACCTGAGGTCAACCAATCATCCTTGTACTTAGAAGACCACCTCCAGTGGGGAGACCTGACCTCAAGTTATTTATTTAACAAATTAAAATGTTTAATTGCTGTGATGGTCCATCACAAATGCTATATAATAACCCCCCCAAAAAAAACAGCAATCAGAAGCCGGAAAGCCACCTAAGAAACGAGTTAATGGGATGTGCAACTTCAGTGGCATGTGCAACTTCAAAATATACTTAAATACTAGCGCGAGCAGCATCGCGATGGTATATCAAATGTCAATGATTTCCTCCGTCATGTTGGAAGAAATCTGCGATCATGAACTGAAAATTTCAATAAACAGTGTTTCTCATGATGATATCTGTGCTAGAATGTTGATAACCAGTAATTCTACTCGTCTTACATAATTGTAAATTTATTTAAATGAATGATTATATTACATTGTATTGAAAATAATGTATATTATATGTGTCTATACATAATAAAGAATTATCTGTACATAAATTTCAATCTTTCCTGAATGATTATATTACATTATATCGAAAATAATGTATACCCAGTTGTATATGTGTCTGTACATAATACAGAATTATCTACGAGTATACATAAATTTCAATCTTTCCTTTTTTCTTAATTCTGATATTTTAAGCTGATTATCCTATTATAACTTGAAGATGAGGACTAATTGTCCAGACAACTATATGTTCTAAGATTAAATGTCCACAGTTGTTTTTCAAAGGAAGACTAATTGTCAGAAGATTAAATGTCCGAGGACTAAATGGGTGGATCCCATCCCGAAGTCCCCAGGGAGATTCGTAGCTTTCGTCGAAACCACATCTTGTAGCATATGTGTGCGTGCGTGCGTGTGCATGACAGTCATCGAAGGTGTTACATACGTTGCATATAACAGAAGAAAAAGAAAAAAGAAACAGAAGCATTAAAAGAAAAAGAAGATGAAGAATAAGAAAAGAAAAAAAAGAAAAAAATAGAAAAAGAAAAAGAAAATGAATTGTTATTTTTGCGCATTTTATAAATATGATTAAGATCAGCTGAAACCCATGTAAACAAAGCATAATAAAGTGTGTGTGTGTGTGTCTTATTTAACACGGTCTTAGATCACGTGTTGGACTCGTAATCGACAGCTACTACCCTCCCGGAAGAGAACTCAGAGCATATATATGACCGATCTATGGATAATTTAGTGACCTCACACGCACACACACACACACAAAACTCCCCGCCACGAGAGTTGGAGTAACGACTCGCAGTACAGCGATACTGTGTGTGTGTGTGTGTGTGTGTGTGTGTGTGTGTGTGTGTGTGTGTGTGTGTGTGTGTGTGTGTGTGTGTGTGTGTGCGTGTGTGTGTGTGTGTGTGTGTGTGTGTGTGTGTGTGTGTGTATGTGTGTGTGTGTGTGTATGTGTGTGTGTGTGTGTGTGTGTGTGTGTGTGTGTGTGTGTGTGTGTGTGTGTGTGTGTGTGTGTGTGTGTGTGTGTATGTGTGTGTGTGTGTGTGTGTGCATGTGTGTGTGTGTGTGTGTGTGTGTGTGTGTGTGTGTGTGTGTGTGTGTGTGTGTGTGTGTGTGTGTGTGTGTGTGTGTGTGTGTGTGTGTGTGTGTGTGTGTGTGCATGTGTGTGTGTGTGTGTGTGTGTCTGTGTATGTGAAATTCACCATGGTCCTGGATCACGTGTTGGAATTGTGATTGACAGTTATCAACCTCCCGGATGAGAGCTCAGAGCCCATATGATCGATCTATGGATAATACTGTGACCTAACACGCACACACACACACAACTCTCCGCTCACGAGAATTGGAGTAACAACCCGTAGCGCAGTGATACTGAAATAATTTTAACCCTGGGCAAGATTCGATCCCGGACAGCCGTAGTGGCAGGCGAGAACTCTAACCACCACACCACGAGGTGTGTGTATGTGTGCGTGTGTGCGTATGAGGTGGTTGGACGGAATGGGTTGGACAAAAGGGGTAAGAGGGTGAAGTGAGAAGGTGGGGTTGAGCGGATTGGGTGTGAGTGGGTGGGGTGAGCGGATTGGGTGTGAGTGGGTGGGGTGAGCGGATTGGGTGAACAAGTTCTCCTTGAGTCAGTAGGGTGACAGGGTTGTGGGTGCGTGAGTGGGTGAGTTACAAACATGAGATAAAATGGGTGAGGAAGCGAGACGAGGAGAGGAGAGGGCGACAGGGTGAGAGGAAGAAAGGAAGAGAGCGAAGTAGAAGAGAGAACGAGAGGAAGAGAGGAAAAGAGAGTGAGAGGAGGAGAGAAAAAGAGGAAGAGGGGACAAGAGGAAAAGAGAGGGGTTGAAGAAGGGAAGAGAGAAAGAGAAGAAGAGAGGAAAAAATGAAGAAAGTATGAGAGGGAGAGAGAGGGTAGAAGAGGGGACGAGAGGGAAAGAAGAATAGAGGGAGAGAGGAAGAGAGAAGGAAAGACAGAGGAAGAGACGGGGGGACGAGAGAAAGAGAGGGGATAGAACAGGAAAAGAGAGGAAGAGAGGGCGAGAGAAGAGAGAAAAGGAGGAAGAGAGGAGGCTTAAAAGTGTGAAAGAGAGAAAAAGAAGAAAGGGCGAGAGAAAGAGAAGAAGAGAGGAAGACAGGGAGAGAGGAAGAGAAAAGAAGAAAGGAATAGAGGAAGACAGGGAGAGAGGGAGAGATAGAGGAAGACAGGGAGAGAGGAAGAGAGGAAAAGAAGAATAGAAAAAGAGAGAATGAGGAAGAAAGGAAGAGAGAAAGACAGGGAGAGAGGGAGAGAGAGAGGAAGACAGGGTGAGATGAAGAGAGGAAAAGAAGAATAGAGGAAGGGAGAATGGGAAAGAAAGGAAGAGAGGAAGAGGGAGAGAGGACGAAAGAAAGAGAGAGAGTAAGAGAAGAGGCGAGGGAGGTATGATGTGAGGAGATGAGAGGGCGAGAAGGAAAAAATAGGGAAGAGAGAGAAGAAGAGAAGAAGAGAGGGATGCGAACCAGACGAGTGGATGAATTCGTTGGATGACCTGAATAGAGGACAGATGAGGTGCGTCGCCCACTCAGATGGTTGAGTGGATTGAAAAATGGATGAAGAGAATGTCAGTTGGACAGATGGACGGATGGATGATTGATGAATGGATGACAAGTTAAGTGGAAATAAGAAAGAACTGCAGGATGGATGAGGGGTAGAGGAAAGAGGATGAACAGGAAGAACGGAGGAGAAGAAACAGCAAGAGGAGGAGGAAGAGGTGGAAAGGGGAGAAGAAAAAGGAGGAGGAAGAAAGAGATGAAGGAGGAAGAGGTGGGGTAGGATTAGGAACAGGACGAGGAAGTAGAGAAGGATATGGAGAAGGAAAAGGAGGGTAGGAGGAAGAGAGAGAAGAGAAAGAGGAATAGGAGAAGAAAGAGGAGGAAGAGTAGAAGAAGAAGAAAGAGGAGAAAGAGGAGGAGAAGAAAACAGAGGAGGAGGAGGAAGAAGAGGAATATGAGATGAAGAGGGAAGAAGAATAAGAGGAGGAACATAAAGAAAACGGGAGAAGGTAAAGATAGTAGAGGTGGGGAGAGGAGGAGAAGAGGGGGAAATGGAGGAGAAGAATGATGAGAGGAGGACAAGGGGGGAGGAACGAGGTGCACAAATGAAATAAACACGATTACGAAAGGGAGTGGAAGAGGTAAATGGAAAAGAGGAGAAGAGGAGAAAAATAATTAACGCAAAAGCGGAAGAAGAAATAAGAAGATCGGAGAAGGAGATTGTAAAGGTGGGGAGAAGAAGGAAGAGATGAAAGACAGACAAAGGGGTAAATGACAGTAAAAATTATGACAACGGTACTTAGAGAGAGAGAGAGAGAGAGAGAGAGAGACAGAGAGAGAGAGAGAGAGAGAGAGAGAGAGATAAATGAGATAAGAGATCAGCATTCTTTTCTGAGAGGAATTTGTCTTCACTGTATCCAGCGGTAACTGGTCACTGATCAAGTAAAGGAAAGATATATATTTTTTTCTTTCTTTATTGGGAAGGATTTATTTGATACAGGATTTATTCGATACGGAAATTGGTTAGAGAAACTGGTAGGAACATAAAAGTATTTAACAATTTTGGCAAAAGCCTTTGATAATCAATAACATTACTTGTGTGATTACTATTGATTAATTATTTCCAAAAACAGAATACACATGACAATTACTGAAAAATAATATAATTTATATAATACACTTATAAACACAGGTAAAAACCACAGTAGAGTTAATGGAGATGTGTTTAAAGGCATCAACGGACAATGTAGAGGTGTCCAGGAAAAGAATAGGAAGGATTTTGGATGTCCATCTTCTAAGGGGAGGGAGCGGGAGAATAAAAGATTTTTTTTTTTCTTTTTTGAATGTAGATTGAAAGTGAAGAAAGGTGGAGAAAGAGGGAAAAGGGAAGATGATAAAAAGGTGCTTTGAGTAGACTGTTTAAATGAGAAGGAGAAGGAGTATGGGTTTAAGAAGCTGAGAGAAGCGTGGGAGGTGGTGAAGGGTAGAGTAGAAGAAGGAGAGAAGGAATGGGGGTGTTGTGCAAAGATGATATGTGGAACAAGGAAGATGGGAGGAAATAGAAGGAAGGATAGTGAGTGGTGGGATGATCAGGAGAGAGGAAGCTAGTATTCATGGACTGGATGCAAAATAGGACGAGAGAAACAAATGAGAGATATAAAAAAGCGAGGCAAAACAGAGGATAAAGTAGGCAAAAAGGAGAGTAGATATAAAATGGGGGAGGAATATGACAGAGAATTTCGCAAGCAATAAAACATGTTTTGAAAAAAAAATAAGAGAGGAAAGGTAAAAGGCGCAGATAGACATATGTTAACAGCAGAGGAGGAGGTAAGGAGAAGGTGGACAGAGTATTTTAGAGAGGTGTTGAATGTGAAGGAGGATGGAGTGGGATTAGTGGTAGCAGTGGGAGGCGCTAAGAAAATGACGATGGTGGGAGAGGAAAATGGAAGAGAAATAAGAGAATATGAGGTGCAAGTAGTTTTGAAAATGATGATAGCAGGTAAGGCACATGGGTTAGATGGGTGTCATGTGGAATGTCTGAAGAAGGGAGCCACAGTAATAGTGGACTGGCTAGTGAGGTTGTTTAGTATGTGTCTAATGAAGGATAGAGTGCGGGAGGACTGGAGGAATGCTTGTATAGTTCCGCTTTACTAGGGAAAAGGAGACAAATGTGAGTGTAGTAGTTTCAGAGGGTCAGTTTGTTTAGTGTAGTTGAAAAGGCATATGAGAGGGTTTTGATTGAGAGGATTGGGTTTAGGAAAGGTTGGGGTTGCGTGGATCAGATTTCCGTAGTAAGGCAGATATGTGAGAAAAAAATTAGGAAAAGTTAATAATATGTTTCTGTGGCCTTTGCGGATTTGGAAAAGGCATATGGCAGTTTAGACAGAAAGGCACTGTGGCAGGTTTTGCAGATATATGGGGTTGGGGGAAAGATGTTAAGGGTAATCAAGAGTTTTTACGAGAGTGGTAGAGCCTATGTTAGAATTGGAAATGGTGAAAGCGAGTGGTTTGTGGTAAAGGTGTGACAGAGGGGGATGTGTCATGTCGCCATGGTTACTCAATGTATACATGATTGGGGTGGTGCAGGAGGTAAAGGCGAGGGTAATGGGCAGGTGGCTGGAAATGGTTAAAATGGAGAGAAGCGGGAGGTGGGTCAGTTGTTGTTTGCTGATGACACTGCGCTTTAGGCAGGATCAGAAGGGGATTAAGGGAGTTGATGACAGAGTTTGGGAGGGAATGCAATAGGAGAAAGTTGAAGGTAAATGTGGGTAAAAATAAGGTGAAGACAGGCACAAGGGGAAAGGATGGCAGCAAGTTGAAAGTAAGTCTTAAAGGAGAGAGGCTGGAAGAAGTGGATAGCTTTAGGTATTTGGGTTCGCATGCGGGGTAGGAAAGGGAGGAATGGCGGTGGAAGTAGATTGTAGAATGAGTGAAGC
>NC_134819.1:7785452-7792952 GCF_046742065.1 Oratosquilla oratoria
TCTGTATTCTCGTATATACTCTTAATTATTCTTATCATTTTAAGGTTTATGCCATAGTCTTGATGTTGTAAGACTCTCCACAGCCGTTTCTATTAATTCTATCGAGGGCTTTTTCCTGGTCGATAAAATCCTAAAAATTGTCAATCTCCCATTCCTAGCTCTTTTCAGTATCATCTTCAGTGTAAACACTAAGTCTGTTGTGCTCCTTTTGGGTCTGAAACCATGTTGCCATGTTCCTAGTCTTTCCTCGACACATGATCTTAATCTTTTCTCTATTATTCTTTCAAATACTTTTCCAACATGAGACGAGGATATACCTCGGCAATTTGCACAATCTGATTTGCTACCTTTCTTATAAATTGGACATATGATCTTCCCTTAAGCACACTATGGACAGTACAAACGGCTGGTACTCTTCTTTATAGAACAGCTATCTTGTCAGAATATACCTGTCAAAACATATTCAGTTCGCTGCAGGATGACCTTCTCTTAAGCACACTGTTGGTAAGAGTATAATGCAAACGGCTCGTATTATTTCACAATAATAGCTAATATATTCAAAGTCAATCTTATGACTGATCTGGTTATTCAAAATGCTGACGATGTTATGTACAACAATGGTGATAATATTTTTGATTATTTGTTGCTGGTATACAATAGTTTAAAAATTTTGTACTATACATATATCCTTGTTACGGTCTATACAGATTTTTTTAATTCTATTTATAAGAGAAAGAAAATTGTTGGAGTGAAAGCATACATATACAAATATATAAAATAAATAAATACGATTCCCGTGCTAAGGGTTGACCAAGTCTTGAGCTGGTTCGGAGGCATGGCATTTTGCGGTCGTACAAATCTTTGCATGTTGGCTACATAGTAATCTCATTTAGGTCCTCTTAATGTTCCTTCTGCTGTATTTCCACATTCCGTTCTTCCTCCACTTCCATATCCTCCACATTCAGGAGTTCTTCGAAATATTCCCTCCATCTTTCTTCTATCTCCTTTAGTTCTGTCAGCAGTTCTGTTCTCTTTACTTTACTGCATATGTCGTTTCATTATTTCCTTTCCTATAGTTCTTAGCCATATTGTATAATAATTTTCTTGTTCTTTCTACGTCTCTTTCTAGGTCCTGTCCAATCCTGATCCGCATCTCTTCCTTATCTGTTTTTTTTTTTTCTGCATTGTTTCGTTTATCTTCATAAACTTGCTTGTCTCTAATGTCTCTTGTTTTCATTCATTCCTCATCAGTTCACAATGCCGTGTTTTTCTTTTTGGTACCGTATTTGATTATAATACCAACTGTTTCTTTTCCTCTATACTCATTTCTTCCATTTCAAGTTCTGTCGGTTTTTGCAATTCTATCAGTTGTTGTAATTTTGGCTTTGTCTCTTCATCTTTCAGTCTTTTCAATTTAAATCTCTTCTGCCTTTTCTAGGCTCTTTCCTTTGGTTTTCCAGTTCCTAACTTAGCCACCACCCGTCTGTAGTCAGAGTCTAGGAACACAGATGGTATGGTATTTATATCTTTGTTGGTAAGGAATAAATCAATCATTGACTTCTAATCGTATCTTTGTTGCAATGCATTCCACCTATGCCATGTCTATTTATGGCTCTCCTGATGTTTATAATAAGTATTCATTATGGACATGTTATTTATCACACAATAATCGATTATTCTTTCTCCTTCCTGGTTCATTTCGCCGATGCTAAACTCTCTAGTGATATGTTCAACTTCATCTCTGTTCTTTCCTACATGTTCATTTACGAGGAGGAACCCAATACAAGAATTTTTGTGTGTGCGCTGTATCTTCCATTCTTTTAACATGCGCATTACATCTCAATTTGTTCTTTTTAATTATCTTCAGTATAGATGTTATTCTTAATAACTCCCTAATTTCTATGACAATGATCTCCTCCTGATACATTATTTCTTCTGTCACTGCCTGTTGAGTTTCATAAAACTGTTCTTTCTCCCTCAAGCTTTTTCCTTGTTGCAAGGCATATTTTTGATTGATGCTAGTTTTGATCTGTTTAATTTCTAACGTTATACATACAATTATTTCATTCCTACACTCCACACTCTCGACCATTTCTATCAGCAGCCGTATTATCATTAAAGGAACCCCATGTCTTCCGTCATCATTCCCACTACATATGATCTTATCATTTTCATGCACTGTTTTCTCTTCTTTTCCTCTAATTCGGGTTTCGCACAGTCCAACAATTTCCAGTCTTCTATCCTTCATCATCTATATTATTGCCTCTTATTTACCTCTGAATTTTGCCACATTTATTGTAGCAATCTTTATTGTCTTTTGTATTTTTCTGTTTCGTTGTCCAATTCTGTTCCGGTTCGTTAACCCTTGGTTAATCCGATACCGAAGCGGTTTCTGCGTTACTTGAGCCAATTACTGTATGGGCACCAGTGGCTCGCTGGGCCTATCCTGGACCATCACAACAGCTAATTAGTCCTTTCCTGCTGCTTATTGCCCCTAACAAGGAATCTCCTACCAATCCCCGGGCAAACATGCAGGTTTAAATAAGCCACGACATTTCTTCAAAGTTACATCGTTCCTTCTTCATGTAGAGTAGGCCCATGAACCGACGAGGAAAATACACACACACACACACACACACACACACACACACACACACACACACACACACACACACACACACACACACACACACACACACACACACACACACACACACACACACACACACACACACACACACACACACACACACACACACACACACACACACACACACATATATATATATATATATATGTATATATATACATATATATATATATGTATATATATATATATATATATATATGTATGTATGTATGTATGTATGTATGTATGTATATATACAAGCTGCGGGCTTCGCCGGGGGCTTGGCTGCGCAAACAGCGGCCTACGGCCCCAGCGCTCCGCGCTCTAATCCCACGATAGGGATCCCGTGCTGGGAATCCCGTGTTGGGGTTCCGCCCCGAGGCCGAGGCCGAGGCAGAACCCTAGGGGCATTTTTTCCTGGTTAGTTCAAAGGAACATGGCGATCACTGAGGACTTGCGACCACTGAGCACTTGCGACCACTGAGGACTTGCGACCACTGAGGACCTGCGACCACTGAGGACTTGCGACCACTGAGGACTTGCGACCTTTGAGGACTTGCGACCATTGAGGACTTGTTACCTTGGAGGACTTGTTACCTTGGAGGACTTATTACCTTGGAGAACTTGTTACCTTGGAGGACTTGTTACCTTGGAGGACTTATTACTTTGGAGGATTTATCACCTTAGAGGACTTATTACCTTGGAGGACTTATTATCTTGGAAGACTTATTACCTTGGAGGATTTATTACCTTGGAGGATTTACAGCCTCGTAGGACTTGCAACTTCAGAGGACTTAAACCCTCGTAGGACTTACGACCTCGGAGGACTTGCAGCCTCGAAGGGCTTACAACTTCGGGGGACTTGCACCCTCGGAGGACCTATTATCATGAAGGACTTATTACCTCGGAGGACTTATTGCCTTGGAGGACTTATTACATTGCAGGACTTATTACCTTGGAGGATTTATTACCTTGGAGGATTTACAACATCGCAGGACTTGCAACTTCAGAGGACTTTCATCCTCGTAGGACTTACGACATCGGAGGACTTGCAGCCTCGAAGGGCTTACAACTTCGGAGGACTTGCACCCTCGGAGGACTGGCACCCTCGGAGGACTTGCATCTTCGGAGGACTTGCACACCGGAGGACCTACAACCTCGGAGGTTTTGCACCCTGGCGAGGACTTGCACCCTCGGAGGACTTGTACCCTCGGAGAACTTGCACCCCCGGAGAACTTACAGCCTCGAAAAGGCTTACTGCCTCGGAGAACTTACGACCTCGGAGGACTTACAGACCCCCCTCTCCAAGACATGTAACATTTTTAAAATGTGTCACCTTTGAAGTGGTTTAATTTTTATCATTATTAGTATATATATATATATATATATGTGTACATATATATATATATATCTATATATATATATATATATATATATATATATATATGTGTGTGTGTGTGTGTGTGTGTGTGTGTGTGTGTGTGTGTGTGTGTGTGTGTGTGATATGTATGTATATATATATATATATATTTATATATATGTAAATATGTATATTCATGTATATATATATATATATATATATATGTATATCTATCTATCTATCTATAAATATATATATATATATATATGTATATATATACATACATATATATGTATAATATATATATATATATATATATATATATATATATATATATATATAATGGAAGAGAAGGCAGTGAGAGGAAGGTGGGCAGAGTATTTTAGGGAGTTGCTATATGTGAAGGAAGATAGGGAAGGAAAGGTTGTTACAGTGGGAAGCGCTAAGAAAATGAGAGTGATGAGTGAGGAAAATGGAGGAGAAATAGGAAAGGATGAAGTGGAGGCAGCTGTTAAGATGATGAGAGCAGGTAAGGCACCTGGGTTGGATGGATGCCATGCAGAATGTCTGAAGAAAGGAGGTACAGTTATGGTGGACTGGCTGGTGAGGTTATTTAATGCTTGTTTAAGAGAGGGTAGAGTGCCAGAAGACTGGAGGAGTGCCTGTATAGTTCCGCTTTACAAAGGAAAGGGGGACAAGTGTAAGTGTAGTAGTTACAGAGGGATCAGCTTGTTGAGTGTAGTTGGGAAGGCTTATGGGAGGGTCTTCATTGAGAGGATTAGGAGAGGAACTGAGAGAGTAATTGATGAGGAACAGTGTGGTTTTAGGACAGGTAGTGGATGTGTAGCTCAGATTTTTGTGGTAAGACAGATATGTGAGAAAGCTATAGGAAAAGGTAAGGATGTTTTTTGGGCTTTTGTGAATCTGGAAAAGGCTTACGACAGAGTAGACAGGAAGGTACTGTGGGAGGTACTGCAGATATATGGGATAGGAGGAAAGCTGTTAAGAGCAGTCAAGAGTTTTTATGAGAGTAGTAGAGCTTGCGTTAGGATTAGAAATGGTGAGAGTGAATGTTTTAAGGTAAAGGTGGGACTTCGTCAGGGATGTGTTGTGTCGCCTTGGCTGTTCAATCTTTAAATGGATGGGGTGGTGCGAGAGGTGAATGCAAGGGTAGTGGGTCAGGGGTTGGAGATGATTAAAGAAAATGGAGAAAAGTGGGAGGTGAGCCAGTTGTTGTTTGCCGACGACACTGCACTTGTAGCAGGATCAGAGGAGGGATTGAGGAAGTTAGTGACAGAGTTTGAGAAGGTGTGTGGAAGAAGGAAACTGAAGATAAATGTGGGCAAAAGTAAGGTGATGAAATGTACAAGGGGAGAGAGTGACAGTAGGCTGGAAGTGAGCATTAAGGGTGAGAAACTGGTGGAAGTGGATAGTTTCAGATACTTGGGTGCGAATGTGACAGGAAAGGGAGGAGTGAGGGTGGAGGTAGAATGTAGATTGAGAGAAGCGAGTAAATGCCTCGGTGGATTGAAAAGTGTAATGAGAAATAGACATCTGGTAATGGATGCTAAAAGGTTATATAAAGGAGTGATTGTGCCAACAGCACTGTACTGGGCAGAAACATGGAACATGAGAGAGGAAGAGAGGAGTTTGAATGTGTTTGAGATGAAATGTCTGAGAAGTATGATAGGGGTTACTAGGCTAGATAGAGTGAGAAATGAGGAGGTGAGGAGGAGAACAGGGGTGGAAAAGGAGCTGGGAGATAGGGTTGATGAAAGAGTATTAGGATGGTTTGGACACATGGAAAGAATGAGTGAAGAAAGTTTAGTAAAAGAAGTGTGGAAGCCGGTGGAAGGGGTGAATATGAGGGGGCGTCCTAGGATGAGATGGATGGATGGGGTGAAAGGGGCTTTACAAAAGTGATGAATGTCTGTAGAGGAAGGACGGGAGAGGACAGAAGATAGGGGTGAATGGAGAAGGATTGTGTATAGATGAGGCTGTGATGCATGAGGAGGAGTGGGTGGGGGATAGGTGAGTGAGGAAGTATATATGAGAAAAAAAAAATTGACGCAGCCCCGAAGGGATTTCTCCCCGTCTTCTCCTTTCCTGCATGAGGGGACAGAGAGGGGGGGTCGCCGAATTTATGAAGTGGCCTTGCTGTGGATGTGCTGTGTCTTGCGACACTGCTTCTGACCCAGGGCAGTGGACAGGATGCAGGGATGACCCGTCATCCAGGAGGTGCCAAGATAGGAGGGAGGGAGGAGGGTGGAGAGGAGTGGAATATATGGGAAATGAAATGGGCGGGAGTGATTTCTATGCCTTTTTCTTTTTGGCTACCCCCCGTGTAAGGGGGAAAAAGCCTTTGGTATATGTATGTATGTATTTATGTATGTATGTATGTATGTATGTATGTATGTATATATATATATATATGTATATATATATATGTATATACACATATATATATGTATATACATATATATATAATATATATATATATATATATATATAATCCCTAGGCAAAGGAAATGTTTAACAGCTGTCGATATCTTCTTTCCGATCTGCACACGTCTCTTCTGCTCATGTTGCAGCTTCTCTTTCTCTGCTCTCTTCTATGCTTTTACTTCCCTTTTTCTAGCCTTATCTTCCTCGGCTAAACATTTCTTCGCATGTTTCTCGAGTTTTTTCTCTTCTTTAGTTTGTTCTCTTGGTTTCTTCTCTGCAACCGGAGGATCCTCTAAAGGTGTATCAGGGAAGCGTTTCATGGCCCGCCTTCGTTTTACTTGATTTGAGGTAGATGGAGTGTCCTGCTCGACGCCTTCCTTTTTTATGTTTCGCTACATTTTTCACTATCCTTATGGCATATTTGCTGCGAATAATAATTCTCTTCGACGCCCTGTAAAATCTACTCAGGAAATGCATCTGATAATTTCTCTGATCAGACACTGTGCCGTTTTCAACGAAGTCCTTGTATCATGATAAGTAGCTTTGTATGAACTCAGAATCTTCATTTGTTATCTCATCATGCGAACACTCCAATCCATCAAAGTGTTCATCACTATACTCACATACTTTGTCTTCCTCTAATTTAGCTTTGAAAGTTATCACCTTCCTGTGAAACTCACGCACAGAAGCCTTCACATTGAGCACCTTGACGTTGCCAT
Source organism: Oratosquilla oratoria (assembly GCF_046742065.1). NCBI lineage: Eukaryota > Metazoa > Arthropoda > Malacostraca > Stomatopoda > Squillidae > Oratosquilla > Oratosquilla oratoria. The sequence continues at coordinate 7,792,606 of NC_134819.1, forward strand.
ACAAGTTAAGCTATAATGCTCTGTATTCATTCCTAAATTTAGACGCTAACGCCTTGTTCTCCTGGAATTCCATCTTCGATATACCCTTGGTAGACGTGAGCTACCTCCACATGTGCCTCTGTCTACGGTTTTTAGTAACGGCTTCTTCTAGCATACTCTTTATGTTGGCGACGAAACAATTTTTTTTTTCCTGGAATCACCCACTCTCCCTAAAAGTAAACTTACCAATAGGTTACCGTGAACTGTCCCCCAAACACCGTCACTAAAGGATCTTGATTTATTAAAGAAAAGGATCAAGTATTTTTTTTATTTAGTATGTTAAATATTTAGAAGCTCGCTGGCTGAGT
>NC_134819.1:7805452-7817952 GCF_046742065.1 Oratosquilla oratoria
GAGGAGAAGGAGAAGGAAAGCGAAGAAGGGGGAGCAGGAAGGTGAAGTAGAAGATGGAGGAAAAAGGAGATGCGAGCAAGAAGAGGGAGAGCATTAGGGAGGAGGAGAAGGAAGAGAAGGAGGAAGGCGAAGAAGAAGGAGGAGGAGGAAAAAGGAGAGGCGAGTAAGAAGAAGGAGAGCAGGAGGGAGGAGGAAGGGAAGGAAGGCGGAGGAGAAGGTGGATGAGACAGATGGAGGAGAAGAAGAAGGAGGAAAAAGGAGAGGCGAGTAAGACGGAGGAGAGCAGGAAAGAGGAGGAGGTGAAGGAGTAGAAGAAGGAAAAGGAGGAAGAATAGGAGTAAGAGTAGGAAAGCATAAAGAGGAAGAGGGGAGAAGGAAGGAGAACTAAAAGGAGGAGAAAAGGAGAAGGAAGATCGGGACAACATATTCTTAGAGCCCCAAGGTCTTCATAGCAGCTTGATTTTTAACATTTGCAATTTATATATATATATATATATATATATATATATGTATATGTATATATATACATATATATATATATATATATGTATATATATACATATATATATATATGTAGTATAAAGTGGAGACAGATGAGTGGATGGTGGCAAGGGGACGTAGGATGATGCAGGAGTGAATATTCTCTTACGTTTCGACGGATGTCTTCCTCAGAGAGACTATAAACTATCAGATTTTGTGGACATTATATACCCCCGTTCTAGCTCATCTTGCCGGCCGTCTGGGAATGGAGCCCGCTGATTGGCTAATCGTTCCCCATCCCTTGTGAGCTAGTGCAGCTAAGGTCATGTTTGCAGACCCACCAATGCACTTACCCTCATTGGTGGGCTTGCGGTAAATGGAGGCAATAAAAGGACTATTGATATTATTCTTAACTTTGTTTATCGCCACTCGGTGCTCCCTCCCCCTAAACTCCCTGAAAACATCTTGAAAGATATGCTCCTGGCCTGTACTTCTGAGGCCCCTTTCAGATGTCCATCGGGTAATTTGTTTGTTCAAAAAGATGGAGTTGCTATGGAATCACCTTTAGGGGTTCTCTTTGCCCAGGCTTTCATGGCCCATGTTGAAGAAGAAGCTATAAAAAACTTCCATATCAAACCAATTTTGTATCGTAGGTATGTTGATGACATTTTTGTGTGTGTAGATGACCTACAGTTACTCGAGGAACTCAGATCTAATCTTCCAGTTGTTTCTGGTTTAAGGTCACTGTGGAGTTGAATAAGAACAACAGACTCCCTCTCCTTGATGTAATGGTAGAAGGTGCCTCAGAAGCTTTTATTACCTCCATTTACCGCAAACCTACCAATGCGGGTTAGTGCATGAATGGTGAGGGTGAATGCTCACAAGATTACAAGAGAGGGGTAATCAAGGCATACGTAAGGCGGGCAATTAAGGTATGCTCTTCTTAGCACCTGCTGCATGTCGAACTTCAGCACTTACGTCAGATGTTAGTTAACAATGGTTACTCTAACACAGATTTTGATCAAATTACAAAATACTTGCTAGACAGTCGTGCCCCTGAGTACTCTCTGTGTCAGCAAAATAAAATCACAGTTTACTGCCAAAATATTTTTAGCAGTTCATATCGGGAAGACAAAAAACGTATTAAAGACATCGTCTTTAGGAATTGCCAACCGGTAGAAGACAGCTATGTCTTACGTATGGTGATTTTTTATAAGAACCCCCGCACTTGCTCCTTAGTGCTGAAAAATGATTTGTCTGGCAAGTCTGGGACTCTGTCAAAACCAATGTGGTGTACAGATTCAACTGTAATTATGGGGACTGCGCGCTCTAAGATTGTGCATACATTGGGTTTACGACTTGTAGTCTCAGCCGTCGCCTAACGCTCCACATCCAACGGGGAGCAATTAAAAATAATTTTCAGCACGCGCATCAATCTTCCCTTGATAGAGCAACCATTTTTAACAACACTGAAGTAGTTACACGATGTAATGATGTTAGAGAATTAAGGGTGCTAGAGGCTAAGTATATGAGGGAATGGGCTCCCATCATTAATACACAATCTAATATGGTTACGGCCATTCCCTTGTTCAATAGCTCATCAAGACATGAGAGAAATAATCCCATGTATCCTCAACCGGTGTTGAGTGAATACATAACACAGAACTTAAGGCGGCAGCACCAAACTCAATGCAACATCCTTTTCGTTTATTAAATAAGTTCACTGGTTCACAATTTCTTCTATATTTTACACAATGTCAATTACTTCTTGAAATATGGGTAAATATTTGATACATTAAACACTATCATTTTGTTTGTGTCTATCTCTCAAGATATTAGTTCCAAGCTATCTGAATATCACTCTGTTTATATACCACAGTGCACTATTTTGATGTCTCTGTACGTATCATCGGACCGACCCTCCTGCTCTGGAGCATCGACTTTTTGTTCGTCGGAAGTCCTGACACAGCAAAATAGGAGGTGCTGGTAAATGTTTTAATAAGATTTTTTAATAGGAATGTTTGGTTTCCCGCAAATAAACTATCATGTTCTTAATTACTAGCTATATGTTATTTATAGTATATAATATTTCCAGGGGGGAAGGGTTCATTATTATTTGGTTGTCATGTGTTTTGTGAGTTAGAGGTTGACTGCACTTATGAGTATGTTCGTGTGTGTGTGTGTATTGGTTGCTTCTGGTGGTGCTGGTCCCACGAGCACGAAGTGCTGAGTTGGCAACCGCCCAGTCAGCAAGATTGGGAGGATGCACTTGGTGGTGGACCAGTGAGTGAGTGAGGTAGTGAGTGGGGTGAGTGAGTGGGTGAGTGATATTACTCATCATGTATATGGTGGCGTATACATATCGCCCTCCCCCTGGGGTTAGGTGGCTCCCGGCACCTAATGTTACATGGTTAAGAAAATATCTATACATATATATGGTTATATAGTTATAAAGTCAGAGACACAAAATCTTGGGTGGATATATGTGGAGATGGGGTGTGTGATGTTGAAGTGATTGTGGGGTCCCAAGAGGGCATTTTGAGCTAGAAGGATGGGTATGCGATGTTGTGTCTCTGAAAAAAGAATATGTGGTTGTGTCTCACCAACATTACATATATTCAACTTTTATCTAAGAGTTTTTGTGACACTTTCTTATTATTTCTGACAAACTCTTATCTGTGAGTTTGTATGTCAGTATCTGTCTTTTCTGAAACTCTTATCTATGAGTTTGTTTGGCACAATCTGTCTTTTCTGAGGAACTCTTATCTATGAGTATGTATGTCACTATAGTAAGATAAGATATTGGTGAGATACAAAGTTCAACTTAATCTAGGTTTACAATAATTTGGGAAAGGGGGGTTGAAACTGTTTGTTGGTCTTATTTCGTGCAAAGGAATTTGGTTAATACCACTAATATAAAAAGGATGATTAAGATTGAGAGGGCAGTGGATGCATAAGGTAATATTTTGTAATGTAGGTCTAAGGAGTCCATATCAAGGGTAATTGATTTATTTAGGAGGTGTACCATGTCTATCTTACTTGGGAGGATGGTATCGGGGATCTTAGGGAGGGGTGGGAGTGTTAGTTGGGTTATGGGACCTAGATCGTGGGTCATGTTGAGAGTGCCTTGTTGGTGGAGTTTGTTTGGGAGGAGCATTGAGTCCATCATGTAGATGTGGCAGGTGTCTGGTAGAGTGACAGAGCCGTTGATTCTATGATGGGAGGGTGGTTTGTGTAGGCATATCACTGACACTAATGTGGGGTGGGGAAGAAATATGAAGTGTTTATGTCCTACGTGGGTGTGGTGTATTTGAGTGTTGTCTGAGAAGCGAAAGTCACACGTCTCGGAAAAATTGACTTTGGGTGTTGTGAGTTCTGAGAGGCAAGGTTGGGATTTGGTTAATTGGAAATGGAAGGGGTAAGCTGGACAGATATGGAAGTTGGGTCGTGCTATCTTGCAAATTGCCATGGTTTCTGGTGAGGTTAGTGTGATCCACTGTCCATCAGTTGATTTTAGGATGGTGGAGGTTGGTAGGTTGAGGGTCATGGTGCGGTTTTGGTAAGGGTAGGGGAAGGGGTAAATTTCCCAAAGGGAGAATCTCTTGATCGGGTCCATCGGAATGTTTATTAGAATGAATTCTTGAAAGATAGTTGATGCTAGGATGGGGTAGTAGTGTTGTATTTCATTCTGGAGGATGAAGGTTATGTCTTAGTGAATGAGGATATGTTTATCTGACTCTCGCTAAGGTTATATTGGTCGGAAGGAAGTGGAGAAGTTTCACTAGATATGCGGGAGGGATTTCTTATTGGAAATGGGCCATTTTAACCTACACTGAGAGATGCATGACGTCCTGCATCTTCAGGGGCGAGAGCTAGAGTGCATGTTTAGTTGCGTCGACGCAGAGTCATGGGATGGGACTTGCGCTTGGGTGAGTTATGTGTGAGTGCGGTAGGTGGGTTGTAGGTGGGGGGTGGAGTTGGGTCGAGGTTGAGTTTAACTTTTATCAATTTCTCTCCATGTATGGTTACGGTTGTGTGATCGGAAGGATCTGTTAGTAGGAAAACATTGTTAGGGAGTGAGCTTGTGACTGTGAAGGGGCCTAGGAACTTGGGTTTTGAGTTTGTTAGTCCTGCTTGAGTCTTTGACCATGACTGTGTCTCCAAGTGTTATGTCAAGTGGAGATGAACGTCTGTGTTGTTTTGTTTTTGTTCTTTCTTGGGCTACCTTGAGGTTTTCTCTGACTTGCTTATAAATGGTTTGCATTCCTCTTTTTAGGCATTGGGTGAGATTATCTAGATTGTATAAGGGGGTTGGTTGGTTGAAGATTTGGTAGGGAAGGCACATTCTTTGGCCAAAAATTATCTCATGGGGGGACATCTTTGTTGCGGAGTTGACTGTGCTGTTGATACTGGCTTGTACCTGTGGTAGCCAATCTTCCCAACTGTCCATGAGATCGTTGACCAAAGGTCTGAGGACTTCAGGCACTTTGCGATTGGTGCGCTCAGTTAGTCCATTCCCTTGTGGGTGGTAGGCAGTGGCGAAAGTTTTATCTACATTGTAAAGATGTGCTATTTTGCGCATTACCTCGTTTTTTAATTCTGACCCGTTGTCAGATAACATTCGTGTGGGAATGTTGTATCTGCAGAATATATTGTTAACTAAGGCTTTGGCTACAGTCTCTGCTATTTTGTCTTGTAATGGGACTAGGATGGTGTATTTGGACAGATAATCGACTGCCGTGAGTACGTAATTGGAACCTTGATGGCTCGTTGGCATTTTCAGTAAGTCAATGCCAAGTGTTTCCCATGGCTCAGCAGGGAGCGGGATGTCTTTGATATTGAGTATTTTGGGGTCAGGTCCTCTGAATTGGTTGCAAGTTACACATGACTCTATGGGTGTGGTTATATCTTTTTTCATGTTGACCCAGTAGAAGGAGTGCCTAGCAGTGTTCAGTGTCTTATCTCTGCCTGAGTGGCCTCCCATTGCACTGTCGTGCAATATGTGTAGGACCTTGGGAACTTGGACTCAGGGAACGACAGTTTCTTCCCTGTCATTAGTGGTTCTCCTTATGATTCCGTCGACCAGTTTGAGTTCGTCTATAGGGACAGGTGGTCGGGAGTGTAAGGGAGTTCCTGAAAGGAGATGCTGTTTTATTTGAGACCATGTCGGGTCATTGTCTGTTTCATCTCTAAGTTCTTGCATCGGAATGCATGTTGTTTGTGTTAGTGATGAGACGTGAGTTTGTCTGCTTAAAGAGTCAGCTACTATGTTAGCTTTTCCCGCTAGATATGTTATCTTTGGATCGAAATCCAATAGGGTGGTTTTCCACCTGGCAATTCTGCCATGTAAGTCTTTAGTGTTAAAGAGGTAGACTAGGGGTTGATGGTCTGTAAAGATTGTTATCTTATACCCTAGTATAAGATATTTAAAATGTTTCAAGCCCCATATCAATGCAAGTCCTTCTTTGTGGGTAGTTGAATAGTTACTTTCAGGCTTATTCAGTACTCTACTTGCGTAGGCTATGGGGTGCTCTTTCCCGTTTTCATCTTTCTGCTGTAAGACTGCGCCTATTCCTTTAGAGGAGGCGTCGGTGTAAAGAAGGAATTCTTTCTTCATGTCAGGAAAGGTAAGGACAGGGGCTGTGGTAAGAGCATGTTTAAGGGTGTTGAAACTTGTCTGTTCCTCTTCAGACCATTTGAAAGGCTCGCCTTTTCTTGTGAATTTGGTGAGAGGGGATGCAATTTCTGCAAATTTGTGTATGAAATGTCTGTAGTAAGATGCTAGTCCTTCGAAACTTCTAGTTTCATCTGCGTTTCTGGGGGTTGGGAAATTGTTTATGGTATCTATCTTATCTGTGGTGGTATGGATGCCTTGGCTATCTACCTTATGGCCTAGGAAGGTGAGTTCCGTCTGTAGGAATTTACACTTTCCTAGTTGGATTTTCAATCCTGTGTTTTTGAGTCTTTTTAGGACAATCTCTAGTGTGTGAAGGTGGTCAGTTTGTGTGGGACTATAGATGATGAGGTCGTCTAAGTAGATGAATAATGAGATTCCTATCATGTCGCTGAAAATGCGGGTCATCAACCTTTGTTGGGTTGAGGGGGCATTCTTAAGGCCAAAGGGCATACGCTCGAAAAGGAAATGTCCCTTATCAGTGGAGAATGCAGTTACGGGTTTAGATTCATCGGTGAGCTCGACCTGCCAGAAGGCTGACTTAAGGTCAATTGTGGAAAAAACTGAATTTCCAATACCGATGGTTTGTAAGACATCTTGCATGGCGGGGAGGGGGTGTGGGTCAGATTGAGTTAGGTTGTTGACTTTCCTAAAGTCAACAACAGGGCGTAAAGTTCCGTCTTTCTTTGGGACTAGGAAGAGGGGACTGTTCCACGGACTTTGGGAGTGAGAAATTACGCCTTGGTGTAACATCTCGTGCACACTGTTGTTGACTTGTGTTTTATTACTGTGGGGTATGCGGTAAGCGGGGGTGTATGAGGGGATGTTTGATTATATCACATTTGCCTAAGGGTTCGCCTTCTAAGGCGATAGCCGATCTATTCCTTTGTAGGAAGGTCAGTAGCTTGTCATTCATCTCTCCGTTTGCTGATGTTGTGATTTGGTTGGGGTGGATAGGGGTGAGAGTTTGTGGTGGTCTTACAGTGTTGATGTGTTGTGGGAGTGGTTCCTGGATTGGGGAATTATGGAGATGGACTGAACAAATGTTTGTGTTCTTCCTGATTTTGCGGTGTTGATCGGAGAGATTTGTTAACATAGCTAGGGTGTGTTTATTTTCTGATACTATATCCCAGGAGGACTCCAAGGTTATGTTATTTATTCTTGACGTATCTGTTGTCAATTATGACATCCTGATGTTCTATTGCTCCTGGTATGTATAGAGGAACTGTTATTGAATGTCTAGGTGGTATGATGACTGTGTTAGACATCAGTGCTTTTGAGGTGACATAAGGTGGTGGACGGAATGAGTAGCTGTTAGTTGGAGAGGGTTTATTTAAGCTAGATAGATATGAGAGAGGTTGTGTGTCTGGGTCGGGTGTTTCAGGAAGTGTTGACTCACTACTTTCATCTCGGAAGGAGATTTTGTTGGTATCTAAGTTGATGATGGACTTCCAGTCTCGTAGGGACTTTAAACCTATTATACCTTGTTGGTCGAGACTCCATTCATCAGCTAAGTGGAAGGATGTGAAACCTACCTGGGAATTGTTTACCTCTATGTTTAAATCAATCATATCGTGAAGTGATATGGTAGATCCTTCTATCAATAGACCTTCCGTATTTGAATACTGGATTTGGGGTGGGCCATTTAGTGCTTCGTAGAGAGCTCTGGGGATGAGGTTCAGGTTTGTTCCTGTGTCAACCATCATGTCAACAGTAATTTGATCTAATTTCACCTTTATGGTGATATGGTTGTGTGGTGTGTCGGACGTTCCTATGGTGGTCTGTGCGTGAGGCTGGTGCACGTTCCCCCAGTCGGTGTTGAGTTGTATGTGTTGTGTGGGAGGAAGGTGTTTGTCGAGGTGTGGTGACTTGTTTGTTTGTTCTCTGATGTGGTTGTGGTTGTGATTTTTGTTGAGAACACTCTTCGTTGGAGTGAGTTGTGGTTTTGTGTAGGTTGCAGTATTTGCCTGATTGTGTTGGTTTTGACATGGTGGGTGGTCTAGGGGTGGGTGGGAGTTGTTTGGTTTGCTGTTGAGCTCTACATTGGGAATCAGTGTGGGAGGTACCATGAATTGAGCAAGGGGTAGCGCGGTGTTGTACCTGTGGGTGTTGGTATTGTTGCGCTCTACACTGAGAATCAGTGTGGGAGGTAGTTCCATGAATTGAGCAAGGGGCGGCGCGGTGTTGTACCTGTGGTTGTTGGTATTGTTGCGCTCTACACTGAGAATCACTGTGGGAAGTAGTTCCATGAACTGAGCAAGGGGTAGCGCGGTGTTGTGCTTGCATTTGTTGTTTCTGTATGCAGTCTCTGGTGTTGTGACTTGTTGAAAGATGGTAGGAACACCAGTTAGATGGTTGCGCTAGATTGGGGTTAGGGGGCTGTTGTGACTGAAGGCTATTTAGTCTAGCAAAATGGTGTTGGTCAGAGAGGGAGATGTTGCAAGCGTTGGTGATGTCTAAGATGTAAGTATAAGCTAATGGGTTACTAGTGTTTAAATCCCTTTTTGCGGCTTCTCTTTGGGACTTTGGAGGGAGTTGGGAAAGATAGAGACCTATCTCTAGTAATGAGCATAGGTTTTCCAAGGTCATTACTTTTTTACCTGTGATGGTGTCTGTGTAAGTCCATGGGCTATTGTTGTACAAATTTTCCCTAATTTCTTTAATTGTGTTTGCAACATTATCTTTAACGTTGCTTTGTTTTTGAACTCTAGTACTATTTAGAAATGTGAGGATAAAACTAATGCTGTTTGTTTGTTTGCTTTGAAAGACATTTAACAGATGTTGCTTATAATTGCTATATGTGATCCCTGTGGCTATCAAACTATCTAGCATCCGAGCCGTGGACCTATGTTCGTCCGATGCTTCTATTTTCTGGCGGCATAGATTTATCTTATCTAAGTCAGAGTAGTTTGGGTTTTTTGAAAAGAAAAGATCACATGCTGTCAGGAAGTCTGTGATGGAGAGTCCGCTAGCTTGAGAGAAGGTTGGAATTTCGGTTAGAGGGGTGATGGTTTGGTAGTTATTAATTATTGTAGGTTGAAGTTGTGGGTTAGGATGTTGTGATGGGTTTGGGGCAAGGTTAGGTGGTGTTTGGGGGTGTGGTGTGGAGGTGGGTTGACCAGATGGGAAGTTGGGAGAAGGGAAGGCAAGGTTCTCGTATGCATGGTTTGTGGGGTTTAGGGATTGTTGCAGGGGAATCAGGGGGGTTGGGATGTGGGGGGTTGTTGAGGGTTTAGTTGGTGAGGGTCGACATGAGAGGGAATTTGGGGTTGCGGAGAGGTGTGGGGGGGTTGTTGTTGTTGAGGGTCTAGGTGAGGGGGAATTTGGGGTTGTGATGGAGTGTGGGGTTGTTGTTGTTGAGGATCTAGTTGAGGGGTAACTTGAAGTTGTGGTGTAGAGTGAGGGAAGGGGTTGGGCAAGTGTTGTAGTTGGAAGGGGTTAAAAGGGTCTTCTCGTGAGTGGTCATGGTGAAGGGGTATGTGGTCATAGTATTCCTCAGGAAGTATTTGAGAATCTGCCTTAGTCCTGTCATGGTCTTGGTCTTGAGAGGGTTTATCTTCTTTAGATGAGGAAAGAATTCCTTGAAGTAAATTTCTGACCTTAGCTCTCGTACCTGTAGCCATGTTAGTGTCTAACTAGAGATGCATGTATGACTTAACAGGTATAGAAAGTAGTTAGGTGAGATAGGAGGTCTAAGTTGAAATAGTTAAATTAGAAATATTTGGTATATATTATCTAAGGGGTAGTATGTTATGGTTAGATAAGAGGGGGGGTTATTGTAAAAGGTAGAAAGATATACAATATAAATGGGATTACAGTGTAAAATGGGTTTACGGTGGTAATATTGCAACAAAAAATGTAATTACATATAGTAAAAAATGTATAAGTTATTGTAAAAGGTAAAAAGATATACAATATAAATGGGCATATATGATATTGGCAAGAAAAATGTAATATTTGATACTGGCAAGAAAAAAAAGTAATGTGATTATACAGGTTATTGTAGAAGTTGAAAATATATTATTCTAAATAATAAATTGGGAAGGTACAAGATAGAAGTATGCATAAATGTTTTTAACTTAATTATGTAACTTAATTATGTAACTTAGTTTTGTAAAATGATATTTTTGTTTGAATTATTTAATCACTAGAGACTGAATTATTAATCAAAGAAGGAAAAATGAAGTTAAGCTATCGTTAATTATTATTGGTGATATGAAGGTGAAAGTGAAACTTACAAGATTGTCTATATAATGAACATAAGAGTACCTTGAAAGGTATGATTGGGTTTAGGTATATATCGACGTATGTGCAGGTCCATCAGGTGTGGCTGTGGTGGTCCGTAGACTTGTTTGTCCTTACGTACGAATATTTGGGAAGGTCTCCTTGGTAGTAGGATAGTTGGTAGTTATAAGAGTTCAGTGGTGTGCAATTATATCCAGGTGAGGAAGCTTGCGGGGGGGAGGCGTGCCTCATTGACGTTCTCGTAAAAAGGGAGAGAAGGCGAGTATCAGGGGGGGGGTTTGATTGGTTAGTGGGGGATTATCAATATTATGAAGTATTGTGAGGGGTTGATATATTATTTACCTTGTTTAGAAGTGGTTAGGTAATTTGGAGTCGGTGATGACGACGTACGTATAGAGCACTGGGTTGACTGGGTCTTGACTAAAGTCGTGTGGTGTAGGTGCAGTGGTCAGCACGTATCGTTCTCGGGTGAGGACGGAGGGAGTGAAGGGAAGTGACTGGACACGGCGCTGTGTAGAGAGAAAAGGCTCTTGAAGGGCAGTCAGAACTTGTTATTGGTGATACGGGATATATTGTTGGGAGCTCACTGCCACCAGGTGGTTTGAAATCTAAAGTCATAGATTTCACCACCGATTCGAAGACTGTGATGGTTTGAGTTGGTATCGCCGTCTCGAAGGGAGCGGTTGGTGGAGGGAGGTGTAGAGGGTTGCGTGTGTGTGACGAGATCTTTGCGGTGAGGAGGCCTTGATATCCTTTCTTCTGGTAGGCGTGGCTTGAATGGCTGACGATTTTATTCGGTTTTCTTCTCTTGAGAGGTGGGAGCGAACACCGTTGCCGCCATTTAATGTATCCTCAATCGGTGTTGAGTGAATACATAACACAGAACTTAAGGCGGCAACACCAAACTCAATGCAACATCCTTTTCGTTTATTAAATAAGTTCACTGGTTCACAATTTCTTCTATATTTTACACAATGTCAATTACTTCTTGAAATATGGGTAAATATTTGATACATTAAACACTATCATTTTGTTTGTGTCTATCTCTCAAGATATTAGTTCCAAGCTATCTGAATATCACTCTGTTTATATACCACAGTGCACTATTTTAATGTCTCTGTACGTATCATCGGACCGACCCTCCTGCTCTGGAGCATCGACTTTTTGTTCGTCGGAAGTCCTGACACAGCAAAATAGGAGGTGCTGGTAAATGTTTTAATAAGATTTTTTAATAGGAATGTTTGGTTTCCCGCAAATAAACTATCATGTTCTTAATTACTAGCTATATGTTATTTACAGTATATAATATTTCCAGGGGGGAAGGGTTCATTATTATTTGGTTGTCGTGTGTTTTGTGAGTTAGAGGTTGACTGCACTTATGAGTATGTTCGTGTGTGTGTGTGTATTGGTTGCTTCTGGTGGTGCTGGTCCCACGAGCACGAAGTGCTGAGTTGGCAACTGCCCAGTCAGCAAGATTGGGAGGATGCGCTTGGTGGTGGACCAGTGAGTGAGTGAGGGAGTGAGTGGGGTGAGTGAGTGGGTGAGTGATATTACTCATCATGTATATGGTGGCGTATACACCCACCAATGGTGGGATTATGTCCACCCCTCTCGCATCGCCTACTGCTCCGAGCCCCCCTACTCTTCGCCCTCCCTCTCCATGCATATGGAAAGACGTCGTCTTATTCAGTCCGCGAAAACGTAGATGTTCTGTGTTCTGTGTAATTGTGTTGTGATAAGTGTAATAATTTTGAGAATGAATCCTTGAAGTCGAAACGTCGAATTTGTTATTAAAATGGATAACTTTGGATAGTTGGTTTTCGATCACCCTCCCAAAGTCAGAGGAAAATTGAAAATTTTAGGAAGAAGATAAATAATTGTGACAATGCTGTGGTGTTTAAATCAGTATATATATATACATATATATATATACATACATATATATACAGTACATAAATTTTCCTTCAGTGAAGAGAAATATTGTCTAAAAAAACTCTTGAAGAACGTCAAGAAAAATTAACTAAATAAACAAATAAATAATCAAATTAAATAAACAGAAATGGAGAAGACATGAAACAGAGAAGAGAATCAAGAGTTCTAG
>NC_134819.1:7832952-7835452 GCF_046742065.1 Oratosquilla oratoria
GAGATCAGTGAGAGGATGTCACGATTGTGCACGCAACTCGGATGCCACTTTCTTGATCTTTGGTATCTCTTTTCCAGGCGTCATGACCTTTATGCTTCTAATGGGATCCACCTTACACGCATGGGCAAAGATGTTCTTACAAACCTCATTGTGTGAGTTTGTAATGAACTAGTTCTTTTTTTGGGATAGAAACCCAAAGGGAAGGGGAAATAGAGTGTATTGGGGAAAACAGAGTAGGGTATAGCAATAATGTAGAGCTATATGTCAGAGTAGGAAAAATATAGTTTTAGGAAATAATGTCGGTAGAAGACGAAATATTACATTAGGGTGTAATGTCAAAGGACAAAATATCACGATGGGATGTAATGATAATGGAGGAGAAAATATCAGGATGGGATGTAATGATAGTAGAGGACAAAATATCACTATGGGATGTAATGATAATGGAGGACAACATATAACGATAGGATATAATTTCAGTGGATGACAGAATATTATTTTAGGAAGAGATACCGGACAGAATGTCAATAAACAACGGAGGCCGGTGTGGAACGCGGTGACGTAGGGGGGCAAGGTGTACTTAAGATCGTGAGCGACCAGATATCCGCGATGGGGCAAATGTCTACGAGGCATTGAATGTCGTTTAAGGACTAAATATCAATATAGAGCAAGGTGTCAATAAAGAACAAAATTATAATGTAAGGTATGATGTTGAAATTCAAAACGTGTCAGAAAGAAATAATTAAAAATTTCTCAAAACCATGTACTTTAATACTCGTAGTATTAGGAACAAATTCCCAGAAATACAGACGTATGTCAAAAGCGAAAATCTCGATATGGTGGAGAGTTTGAAACTGAATTTAGTATTGCGGGTTTTAAATACTTTCGTCAAGATAGAAACCACAAGAAAGGTGGAGGTGTTTTGTTGTACGTTAAAAGCAATGTCCATCCCTGTGTTTTAGAGAAAATAAAACAGGATGCATATGATAGTTTGTGAGTAGGATTAACCCAAACAAATGAACAAAAAATATATATAGGCGTAATATATAGGCCAAAACATTATCATCAACAGACGATAAACTGTTGTTTCAAAAACCGTCTAGTTTGGTGATTTCAATTTTACTGACATTGATTGGAGGACCCTTGAACATGGCCATATAGGTAGTCACTTGATATATTTTCTCTGTGACAATTACTTAGTTCAACATGTAAAAGAGCCCAGAAGACGTTGTTCCTGTTTTTAAGAAGGGAGATAGATTGTCTATATGCAACTACAGGCCAATCAGTCTGACTTCAGTTATAGGAAAAATGCTTGAATCAATAATAGTAAAAAGACTCGGAGAACACATCGAAAGACAATTTAATTCATGATACACAGCATGGTTTCTTCAAGGGCAAGTCATGTGTGACTAATCTAATATTCTTTTACACTAAAGTATATAAGGCGTCAGATAACAATAATAATTATGATGTTATTTACCTTGACTTTAGCAAAGCGTTCGATAAGATGCCACACCAGAGACTACTAAATAAAATCAAAGCTCATGGCATAGAAGGAAAAGTATTAGAATGGATTAGAGCTTGGATTAGTAACAGAAAACAGCAGGTCACCATAAATGGAGTAAAATCTAGGTGGGGCAATGTTACCAGTGGGGTCCCCCAGGGCTCGGTTTGGGGTCCCTTGTTGTTCATTATGTACATAAACGACTTAGACGACAGGATAAATAGTGATGTTAGTAAGTTTGCGGACGACACTAAAATAGGATGCCTAATTAGGTCAGATATTCTGCAGGATGATCTTAACAAATTGTTCACATGGTCGGTGAAATGGCAAATAAACTTCAATATCTCTAAGTGTAGCGTATTAAACGTAGGGCTATACAACCCCGAAAAAATATACAGCTTAGAGAAAACTGAGTGCGAGAGAGACTTGGAAGTTCTAGTGAGTCTGGACCCTAAAACCAGGAAACAGTACACTGGTGCCAGGAATAAAGCTAACAGAGCATAAGCTTTCATTGCTAGAATGGCGACGAATAGAAGTACAGATTATTATTAAATTATTAATTATTAAACTCTATCTAGCGATAGTTAGACCCATCCTTGAATATGCAGTACAGTTTTGGTCTCCGTCCTATAGAATGAACATCAATTCACTAGAATCAGTACAAAGAATGACCAAAATGATACATGGACTCAGAAATTTGCCTTACGAAGAGAGTCTTAGGCACCTTACACTTTCTGGAAGGACGTAGAGTGCGGGGTGATCTAATAGAA
Organism: Oratosquilla oratoria; assembly: GCF_046742065.1. Taxonomy (NCBI): domain Eukaryota; kingdom Metazoa; phylum Arthropoda; class Malacostraca; order Stomatopoda; family Squillidae; genus Oratosquilla; species Oratosquilla oratoria. The sequence goes on from NC_134819.1 coordinate 7,835,227, forward strand.
ATGTTCAAGGGATCAAAGGCTTTAACAGGGTGATGTAAAAAAGGTCATCATATTAAAACAACAGGGTAGGACTCGCAGTAATGGTTATAAACGGGACAAATTTATATTTAAAAAGGAAATAGGCAAGAATTGGTTTACTAATAGGGTGTTAGATGAATGGAATAAACTTAGTAACCTTGTAGTAAGCGCTGAAGCTATCAGTTACGAGTATTTTAAGAAACGATTA
>NC_134819.1:7840452-7849977 GCF_046742065.1 Oratosquilla oratoria
TGTTATGGTTGGTGTGTTGTGTGTGTTACAAGATATGTGTGTGTGTGTGTCTGTGTGTGTGTGTGTGTTTGTGTGTGTGTGTATAAATATATTTATATATATATTTTCAATTAAAACATATACACCATAAATATCTTCATCATATAACAAAAAAAATATATCTACTTCACCCGACTTCGTATTGCACCATAAACATTACATTTCGCTCTATCGTTAGAGTACAATTAATTTTTTGCTATTTAGTACATATTACAAAGAGAGTCCTTCAAATCATCTCTCCGAAGGAGTCTCTAGTCTCCAGAAGTAGTCGTCAAAGTCTCCCGACGTCAAATTCTCCCGTCGTGGTGTCTCTCTCTCTCTTTCTCTCTTTCTTTCTCGTTAGGCTCAATCATAAAGGCAATACCTTTTTTTAATCGTTTTATTTTATCGTCACATAGGAGCCCGCGGAAATTTCCCACGGTTATTCCAACTTTTTAAGTATTACGAAGGAGTCTTCAAAATCTCCTAAAGGAGCCTTCAGTCTCCAAAAGGATCCGTCAAAGTCTCTCGACGGTGTCGTCAAATTCTCTCGCTCTTTTCTCTCTCTCTCTCCTTCTCTTTTTCGTTAGGTCAATTATTTAGGCAAAAAAGATTTTTGAATCGTTTATGTCCATGTCACAATAAACATTTATAGACGTTTGAATTCTGGTATTTTATTTGTGTATTTTATTTATTTATCTCCTTATTTTCCGTGCAGTTCTGTTAGGAGCTCAGAAAGCAACGCGACATGACGTCACACGTTTAAGCTTTGAATAAATGGAAATTCCACGGGATTTACGAAAGAGTCTTCAAAATCTCCCGAGGGAGTCTACAGCTCCTCCAAAAGGAGGTTGGAAGGTTTAGAGAGAAATTTTTTTATGTATATTGATATTTACCAGTTGATGTGTATAGTAAACCGTATAAATCGTTTTCTTCCAGACCGTCCCCGCGCCAGATCACTGGTTAAAACCCTCACCCCGTCGCATGGAACCCCTGTTACCTTTTGTTGTCGGGGTCACGCACTTTCGTTCAAAATTTTTATTAGTTTGACCATTTTCATTTATTATATATATAATATATACACATATATATTATACACTATATATATATAATATATATATATAATAAATATATATATATATAATATATATATATATCAGGATATAAAAAGGGGTCATGTCGCTCTTCCTATCTGTCTATCTGCTTGTTTGTCTGTTTCTTGCGCCTATCAGCCACATGGTCTGTCTACCTGTCTGTTCTCCAATGAAAAAAATCAGGTTATTTTCCTACTTCTTTTGTTTTTCCTTCACCTCTTCTTCTCTCTTCTCTCTCTCACTCTCTCTCTCTCTCTCTCTCTCTCTCTCTCTCTCTCTCTCTCTCTCTCTCTCTCTCTCTCTCTCTCTCTCTCTCTCTCTCTCTCTCTCTCTCTCTCTCTCTCTCTCACTCACTCTCTCTCTCTCTCTCGCTCTTGCTCTCTCTCTCTCTCTCTCTCACTCTCTCTCTCTCTTCTCTCTCGTCTCTCTCTCTCTCCTCTCCTCTCTAGCCTCTCTCTCTCTCTCACTCTCGTCCCCTCTCTCTCTCGCTCGCTCGCTCGCTCTCTCTCTCTCTCTCGCTCTCTTCTCTCTCGTCCTCTCTCGGCTCTCGCTCTCCCATCCTCGTCTCTCTCTCGCTCGTCTCCCCTCCTCCTATCTCTCTCTCTCCTCTTTCTCTCTATTTTTCTCTCATCTCTCTCTCTTTCTATCTATCTCTTTTAAACCTAATTCCTTCCGTCTTTCCACCACCAACTCTCTTCCAAAACCGCCATCTCATTTTCGATTTCCGTCCCTCTCCTTTTGTCTTCAATTGATTTCTTGAATGTTTGATTGGCGAATAAAGTACAACAGAAAGACTTTGAAACATCATTGGAAGAATGAGAGAAGGGGAAGGAAGTGGAAGAAGATGAGAAGAGGAGAGAAAGGAGGAGGCACATTGAAGAACATGGGAGTTGGAGTACCTGATTAGCACTGGAGAGAACTCTTCCTCCTCCTCTTCCTTGAAGAGAGCTGTGGTCCAAGGAGGAGGTGCAAGGAGATTACGGTTACCGGTTGTTTGCTCTTGATCAGTATTACTTGTCATGTGGACGGTGCAGGTGCAGGTGCAGGTGCAGGTGCAGGTGCAGGTGCAGGTGCAGTGCAGGTGCAGGTGCAGGTGCAGGTGGAGTGAAGGTGGAGGTATAGGTGGAATTAAAGTGGCGGTGGAAAGATGATGCTTATGTTGGAGGTGGAGAGGAACTAAAGATGGATGTTTAAGTGGAGTAAAGATGGTGGGTAAGAAGATGATGGTCAATTAAAGGTAGAGTTGGGGATGAAGGTGGAGGTAGTGTTTGTTAGTGATGCTTGTTGTAGTGTTGGTGGTGGTCAGGTGGTGATGATGGTGTAATGAGTAGGGTTGGTGGTAGTTGTAGCAGAGGTGGTTGGTGGTGGTGACATTTGGTGATAATGCTGGGGTATCTGTCTCTGAGGCTGATGACGAGGACGATTACTTTGACTTTAACCCCCCCCCCCGCTTTTTTTTCATAACACGAAAACACTTTTTTGACAAAGAAGAAGAAGAAGAAGAAGGAGACTTTTGATCTTAGACGCTTCTTCTATACTGTTCAAGAGTTCTTCCAGTAGGCCGGCCAGCGGTTCCGGGATTATCGTCTTCGGAAAAAAGCCACCGAAGAACGTCTTTAGAAGAAACTCCCTAAGGGATTAGACGACGAGTTCATAGACTTTAATAAAGCTTTTGGACAAGGCACTTATGAGATACCGGTAAGAGATAACCTTGCTCAAAGTGTTCCTCAAGCTTCTTATGTCTTTAATGAAGGTGAATTGAGAGATGGATTTACGAAGACGCCTACAATAGAAGTCAGACATACGCATCTCATATGTATATACTTATTAGGAAAGTGTCATGAATATATATATAATAATATATAGAATATATATATATATAATATATATATATGTTTTATATATATATATATATTATAGTATTCTTTTAAATTAGCCCCCTAGAAATAATGGTGTATTTTTATGTGCAGAAATATGTGATATCTTCAAATTTGAAAACTTTTAAACTTTTGTTAGGTACATTTTTTAACTTGAGATTCTACGAAAATTCAGTATTCCCAGCCTTTTACCAATACCATTAAATAAGCTAATTTAGAGTAAAGTAAATGCATCAGATTAATTTTATAGGAATGATAATGGATCCCATAATAGTAAAAGGAATGATCGTGATACAACTGATTACATCGTAATTATGTTCTTTAGAAAACACAATCATCAAATACAATAACCGGTTTTACTACTACGATCCCTATCTTGTTGCACACCATAGAGAACATGGTCACTCTTGCTTCTGTTCCTACACATCACCTTTCCGCTGACCACATGAGATCGAATGTAGCCTTTCCTTCCTCTCCTGACTAAACACGTGAATGCTGGTTTTACTCACTTGCTGCACTCAACGGCTCTATAACTCTGGGTGTGTGAGGGCCAGGCAGGGACATACCATGTGAGTTTGTCCAGGAAAGCTCTGACTTGAACATTAGTGAGGCTATAAGTGAGAGGAGGCTTAATGCTAGCCTGGAAGTTATCCAGATATATGAAATCAGTGAAGGTCTTGGCATCTAGATTGATTTCAGGAATCTTCCTGACCCAGAAGGAATCGTCACCAACTGATTCGTCATGCCCAGATTCTCTCATAGGTCTCATATCCAAGATCTTCTTGACTGCCGCTCTTCTCTCCTCCTCATTCTTACTATAGAGCATTGTCTGCAGAACTGCCTTGGGATGGCAGACCTCCTGGAAGACCTCCTCAGTCTACTCCACAGTCTGAACAATCTTCCTTGGCTGACTCCTCAGGGGTTCAAGTTGGAAGAGAACATGTCTCGGACCTTCAAAGAACGATGACTTGATCTTGGCGTTGAACCAGTTTGGCAAGTAGACACCCACGATGAACCGAACAACAAGCCTCAGGTTGTGAACTGGTTCCCCTTCAGTTTATGATGAGCGACTGGATCTATCTGCAAGTAAGGAAGCCTATCAGGCATGACCCCAGTCCTGATGGCACTGCCAGTCATGTAACCATAGTATTGGTTGTGTGCTGGTCATTAACTCATGTCATCAATCACAGGCCTGTGCAAGCTTAACGAGTGGAGGACCAATTGTGATTCTTTTTAAACTTTAGATTTATTTTTAATTCAAGTGGCAGAGTCCAGCATCTTTGCCAAGAGAACCCAGACCATCCTGTTGTTTTAAAAAAATCTTGCCATTCAGCTCCTGGATCAGACGTTTGAGTGGCAGCTTGTTGGTATGGAAGTCACAAACAATCCAGACCAACTTCCCTTCTAATCTTCCGCTCTATCCATTTGCATGACCTCCCTTGACCACCCTGTGTTTGTTCTGGTGCTTGCTCCCTCCAACGGCCTTCAGTTGTCTGGTCTATGTTCCACTAGTTCATCTGGTTTCTTGATGTCATTTTTCTCTGGAGTAAAATGTCAATAAACATTTCATTCCTGGCTCACTGCAGCAGGTGTAGTGTTCCATCCTCACCATAGGCCATGGAACAAAAAATAAACAAAACAAAGAACAGAAAAAAAGAAACGAAATATCAAAAACAACAAAAAAAATAAAAAATAAAAACAGCAACTGGCAAACAAAAAACAAAGTAAGAAAAACAGTAAAAAGAACACCAGAAAACAAAAAAGAACAACATCAAACAAACCCAATAAAAACAACAAACAAAACACAAATAAAGCCAAACAACAAAAACATAAACGAACAACTAAAGAGAAAGACACAATGTAAAATAGACAAACAACAAAAACAAAAAAAAATACCTCACACCCAACATTACCCAAATCCCCCCCTATGCCTCCCCTTCCTAAATGCCCTGTCCACCCCACCCACCCCCCCCCCACCCTCTTAACCGCCCCGCCTCCCACCATCCCAACCACCCGCCCCACCCCACACCCCCCACCCTAACCCCCCACCCCCCCCACACGCCCTAACCATCCCACCCCCCCCCACTCACTTGGCCTCCTCTCAACAAACCCTACACCCAAACTTTAGACACCTCTCTTCACCTCTCACAAAACCCCAACCCTTGATCCCAATTCTTAGTATATCCAACTCTCCCCAACCACTACTCTTCTACCAGCCCAGTAACACCTTATACCTCTCCTTCCTAGAATACGCATTACTCACCAGGTGAATGTCAACAGGTGTTATCAAGCCACCGTCAATCCCAGGAAGCTGTTGCTATCTCTGCAGCATCTCTGAGATCAGATGTGGGTGTCGCTTGCTGCTCAGAGCAAAGTTCGAGGTATCTTTTCCAATTTCGAATCTTACATTTGGGGTGTTTAGAATAATTTTTTTTCTGGGGGGGGGGTGCCGGGTTTTTTTATATTTTATTTATTTAGGAAAAAAACAAGGTCATCGTTCTCCTGGTCAGCATTCAAATCAGCCATGGGATATTCATTAAGCTCTAAATCAGCTTGACTTTAATCACCGCTTTTCTTTCTCTCAGCCTGGTTCTTCTCAAGTCTCTTTTCCGTCGGCAACTCTTCTTCTCTTCTGTCTCTATATCGCAGGTCCCCCAACTGTCCCTCTCTTGGACTCCGGAATATCCTGACTAAAAATAATGAGAATTCCTCTAACCGCCAGTCCATCTCTCCTCTGGGTTTTGACAAATGCCACTTCCGATCCACAGGAATCTTCAGTTCACGCTTGCAAATACAGGAGATGTGGGCCTTGGATTCAGTCACGATCGCATCTAAACACAGGACAGAGAACTAGCTTGCACTTTGTAAAAAACAAGTAATGATGTCAAATAACTGGTCCCAGTTAGCTTTGCAAATTTGTCCATAAGTGCAACTTATTAGCTTCTAACCAAGAGAGAATATCATTTGCCTTTTCTCAACTGGCTAGCAGTCTCCCCCTAACCGTCTTTTGATTTGTTTTGAGTGGAGCCTTGAGCCTGAGCGTTAGCCAGAGTGTACTGAGCCAAGACAGCTTTGGTCATATCATTGGCAATGTTTTTTTATTTTTTTGGAATTTCATTAGTTCTTTTATCTGGTTTGCCTTATTAAAATACTCATATCTCAAAGCATCTCTCAATGTAGGCAACTCCAGATTTTCAGGAGCTCTCTCCTATTCCCAAGCTGGTGACGTAGATAGTTAGATTTCTGGATCTGGTTTAATACACTAAAGTATAACCATATATATATATATATATAAATATCTATATCTATATATATATATACAAATAAATAAATATATATATATAGATAAATATATATATATATATATATACATATATGTATCTATAGATTTTTCGGCCCCTATTCAGTATATATATGATAGAATGACAAACAAACTTTATTTCTCCTTTCTTTCATCTTCTCGTATTCAGAAATACTAAAACTAAACAAGCGCGCAAAATAAATAAACGCGCAAAAATAATTTTTACCACCCTATTGAGAAAATATCACTAATTGCTTATCTTAAAAAACGAGAGTTTTTTAAATCTTGTTTCCTATATATACAAAGATCGAAATACATTCATACTTCCTTATTTTATATATATATATATATATATATGTAGATACATATGTATATATACTCATGTATATATATATATGTATATAGATATGTACTATATAGATATATATATACTATATAATAATGTATATATATATATATATATATTATAAGTGTATTCTGGGCAGGAGTTTTTCTCTAGTGCATATATCATTAAAAATGATGGCTAGTTTTGCATTAACTATTTATCTTAAAGGTATTTTCCACATATCTTATTATAGACTTGTGGTTCCTTAGAAAGGAAATCTATGACTTGGCTGTATGTAGTCATATTAGCTAGATCGCGATTTCGGATTCAAGACCCTTCAATCAGTAGCTAAAGGGATGTTCTTATCTTGTTCGGAAAAGATTTAATACGATGAGTCTTATAAAAGTTCTAAGTTTTATACTAGAGTTTCTTACTTGCAAATCACTTTTCGGTGAGGTCACCCCGTATCTTCGGGTAGTGACGAAATGTCACGTGCTCTAGGAAGAGCCTCCGGGTAGGTGTATGTGGAGGAATGTGGCATGCTTGTGGTTTATGGCGTGTTGTCCTGTAATTTGCACTAGTGGCGTTTTGTCTCGTAGTTGCGTTTGTGTTGTTTATGTCTCATGTTTGGATTTGCAACGGTGTTGTCTCATGCTTGGGAGTGGCTCTAAGGTTGTCTGCTTGTATATTTAGGATTCGGGCTTAACTCTTTAAATATACAATGCTTCTAAAATTGGGAGGCGTCTATCGTCAGTACATAAATCCATAATCTCAGTGTTTGCCCTCTAGGTTCTCTCTTGATAGTGTGTATGCCACGGGCTTCGCTTAAGTGATTTTTAGGGGCTCCAGATATTAGGTGGTATGAGAGGCGACGGAATAACCTCAATTGGTCATCCTGCCATCATAGGGGGATGGGAGGGCTTCACAGTTCCCTCGTGTACATGTGAACCTTCTAGATTGACATGGGATTTCTGAAGTTCCATTTCTCTCTTGTTGGGGCTGTTTTCTAATAAGGAGGTGTCTAGTTTTCTTAGTTTTATAATAAATCACCAGGTTGAGTATTTTCTCTGGATTGACTGGTTTAATGTTTCTTTTTATAATTTGTTTCCATTATACGTTCATTTTTCTTTATAAGCTGACGAATTTTTTTTATATGTAAAAGATGTTAAATTTTCTCTTTATTCTGATTATTATTGGTTGTTTTTTATGCCAGCCGTCCATTATTTTCTTTATTTGGCGGTTTATCTCTTTATCACTGAAACCATTAATAAGTAATTACTTGAGTAGAACGTTCTATTTCATTATGCTCTGGATTCCATGTGCTACAGTGAGTTAGTGCTCTTCGTATATAGGTACTGATGGTGGAGTCCCCTTATATCTTTGAGGGCACTCACTAGAACCATTAAGGCAGTGTCCAGGGTTTGTGGGTTTTGTGTAAACCGTTGTACTAAAAGAATGTTCGTTTTGTTTCACTAGGAGGTCGAGGAAGGGTAAAGCTCCGTCAACGCTATCTTCCATGGTGAAAGTGAGGTGAGATGTCTCTTGTAGTAGGTGGCGGAGTTTTTCAGCTTCGTTGCTGTTCTTGGTCTTAATGAAGATATCGTCAGTGTATCTACAATAAATATCCGGCTTTTCTATTTTTCTGAATACTTCTTCTACGCAAGCCCATGAATGAAGTTTGCCAACTAACACTCCTAGGGGGGATCCCACTGCCACACCATTAATTTGACAATATTTGGTCACGCGGGGGCAAGTGGAACGGGACCTGTGTTAGTGCAGCATTCAAGCAGTTCCCTTAGTATGAGTTCTGGATTATCTAATGTACGGTGTGGGTGTCATCGTAGTACACTTTGTTGATGATGCAATTAATTGTGCGATCTACGGAAATATTAGTGTGTAACCCTTCCACATCAAGAGAAACGATGCTACCTTTAGCGGAGTTTTGCCTTGATAATATCTAGGATATTGGATGTGGATTGTAGACTGTAGGTGGTGGGAGTGTAAGGGAATTAGAATGGATCACAGTTTTTTGAGCGAGTTTGTACGTTGGTGGCAGGGATTTGAGAAATTATGGGACGGAATTTATTTACCAGGTTTGTGTGTTTTGACTGACCCACAGCGGTAACTCCATACCATGATGCCAAAATAGCCATCGCTTTTAATGATATAATATATATAGTATATATATATATATATATAAATATAATATATATATATATATATATATATATATATATATATACAGTATGTATGTATAAGTATATATATATATATATATATATATTTATACTAATATATATATATATATAATTAATTTGAGAAAATCACCATTGCCAATGGTAGTTGTTAAGCTCGTATTGAGCATTTTTTCTTTGTCCCTTAACAACGAGACCAACTCAGCCATACCTCTTTTATAGCTGGGTTGCTTAAATCACTGCCGATTTGTTATGTATCGTCTAGGTTCAATTCCTCAGATCAACAGCATCTCAGTTTCCAGTAATGGTTTCCATCGAGCGACATACTCCTGTTAATCTGAATCGTGTTTGCAAGAGCTTAAAATTTGAAATAAAGTTAATTGTAGCTTGAAAAGATGAATATCTGTGTCCCGGGGACTTTATTCGCATATAGATATACATATACATATCCATATATATATATATATATATATATATAGGATATATATATATCTTATATATATATATATATATGTATATTATATACAGATATACATACATATACATATATATATACACACACACACATACACATATATATATACATATATATATATATATATCTATATATATACATACATACATATACCCAGGGCTTTTTCCCCCTAATAAGGAAGGTAGTCAGAAAAAAAAACACCCATTCTATACCCATTGCACTCCACTCCTCTCTGGCCTC
>NC_134819.1:7850477-7870477 GCF_046742065.1 Oratosquilla oratoria
ACTCCTTCCACCTCCGCCTTCCACACTTCTTTTACTAATCTTTCTTCACTCATTTTTTGCCATTGTGTCCAAACCATCCCATATTACTCTTTCTATTCAATCCTTATCTTCCCCAGCTCCTCTTTTCCACCCTATGTTCTTCCTACATCACCTCTCTCATTTCGTCACTTCTATCTTAGGCACCTAGTAACCCTTATCATACTTCTCAGACATTTCATCTCAAACACATTTAAACACCCTCTCTCTTCCTCTCTCATGTTCCATGTTTCTACCCAGTACATTGCTGTCGGCACAATCACTCCTTCATTTAACCTCCCCTTAGCATCCTTTCGCTCATGTCTATTTCTCATTACCTTTTTTAATCCACCAAGGCATATACTCGTTCTCTCAATCTCCATTCTACCTCACCCCCACTCCTCCCTATCCTGTGACATTCGTACCCAAATATCTGAAACTATCCACTTCTACCAGTTTCTCACCCTTAATGCTCACTTCCAGCCTACTGTCACTCTCTCCCCTTGTACATCTCATTACCTTACTTTTGCCCACATTTATCTTCGGCTTCCTTCTTTCACACACCTCAAACTCTGTCACCAATTTCTTCAATCCCTCCTCTGATCCTGCTACAAAGCACACTGTCGTCAGCAAACAACACCTGGCTTATCTTACACTTCTCTCCATTTTCTTTAATCATCTCCAACTCCTGACCCACTACCCTTGCATTCATCTCTCGCACCACCCCATTCATGTAAAGATTGAACAGCCAGGGCGACATAACACCCTGATAAAGTCCCACCTTTTCCTCAAACCATTCACTCTCTCCATTTCTATTCCTAACACAAGATATACTACTCTCGTAAAAACTCTTGGCTGCTCTTAAACGCTTTCTTCCTACCCCATATATCTGCAGTACCTCCCACAGTCCCTTCCTGTCTACCCTGTCGTAAGCCTTTTCCAGATCATGAAAGCCCAAAAAACATCCTTACCTTTTCCTATAGCTTTCTAACATATCTGTTTTTCAACAAAAATCTGATCTACATGTCCCTTACCTGTCCTAAAACCACACTGCTCTTCACCAATTACTCCCTCTGTTCCTTTCCTAATCCTCTCATTTAAAATCCTCCAAAAGCCTTCCCAACTACACTCAACAAGCTGATCCCTCTGTAACTATTACACTCACACTTGTCTCCCTTTCCTTTATAAAGCGAAATTATACAGGCACTACTTCAGTCCTATGGCACTCTACCCTCTGTTAAACAAACATTAAATAATCTCACCAGCCAGTCCACCATAACTGTACATGCCTTTCTTTCAGACATTCTGCATGGCATCCATCCAACCCAGGTGCCTTACTGCTCTCATCATCTTAACAGCTGCTTTCACTTCATCCTTCCCTATTTCTCCTACTATTTTCCTCACTCATCACTCTCATTTTCTTAGCGCTTCCATTGTAACTACCTTTCACTCCCTATCCTCCTTTATATTTAGCAACTCCCTAAAATACTCTGCCCACCTTCCTCTCGCTGCTTTCTCTTCCATTATCATCTCTCCATCTGCACCTTTTACCTTTTCTTCTCTACTTGATTCCCCTTCTCTTCCTCTTTTAATTTCTTTCCAAAACATCTTTTTATTACTTTCAAAAATTTCTGTTATACTCTTTCCCCATTTCACATCTGCTCTCCTCTTTGCTTCCAGTATCTTATGCTTAACTTCCCTTTGCTTTACTTTGTGCCTCTCATACGATTCCTTCGTCCTAATTTGTATCCAAATTATGAATGCCTGCTTCTTCTCTTCTACACCCTTCTTTGCTTCCTCATCCCACCACTCACTACCCTTCCTTCTATTTCCTCCCGCCCACCTTGTTCCACACATCATCTTTGCACACCTTATGACTCCCTCCTTGAACCATCACCATTCCTCTTCCACTTCTAGTTCTACTCTATCCTTTACCCTCTTCCGCTCCTCTCTCAACTTCTTCTTATACTCATTCTCCTTTTTTTCCTTATTGAAGCAGTTCACTCTAAGTACCTCCCTACCTTCTGCCCTTTTCCTCTTTCTCCAACTATTCTCCACTCCCAATTTACCTTCCATCAGGAAATGATCTGATATTCCCCCACTCTCTCCCCTTAAAACATGTACATCCTTAACTCCTCCTGCCATACTCCTGGTCACCACTATATAGTCCATTAACGCTCTATCTGCAAAAAAAAAACATCACAGAACCACGTGATCCAATGTATTGCTGAATAACCACAAAGGAACCCGGAAAAAAAATAAAATTCCCAAGTGCTTTCGTGATATATCACATCTTTCCCTGAAGATGTGATATATCACGAATGAGCTTGGGAATCATATTTTTTTCCCGGTTTTCTTTGTGGTTATTCAGCAGTATATATATATATATACATATATATATATACATATATATATACATATATATATATATATATATATATATATATATACATATATTGGTAAATAGCTGGAGTCCATGAACCATTTTTGGAAGAAAGTATACGCTGGACTCGTCGTTTGCCAATTTATTCCGACGTTTCGAAACCTGTCCGGGGTTCGTCTTCAGGATGATACAGTGGTAGTATCCCTCATACACAGGGGGTCTCCCTCATACACTGGGACAGGTAACTCCATTTGTTTCTGAAATGTAACGGTTATTGGGGTTACCTGTCCCAGTGTACGAAGGAGACCCCCTTTATATAGATATCCTATTAGTACCGCCGTATCACTCTGAAGACGAACCGCTGACAGGGTTCAAAACGTCGGAATAAATCGACAAACGACGAGTCCGGGGTATACTTTCTTCCAAATATATATATATATATATATATATGTATATATATATATATATATATATTCATTCGTTTTAGCCTTCGAACCAACAAAAAATCATTTAGATCTATTCACGGTGCTTCACCAGCAAAATATTTTTCCTTTACGCGAGTTGATGAGGAGTTCATCAGATATGATCAATGAAGTCCTCGATGGACGAGACCGAGAGCATCGTAAAAGAAAAAATAGGGAACGTAGAGCCGAATTACTCTTTATCGGATAAGATAATTCTGAAATTAATTAAAATCAAACTATTTCTTTCTTTATATATATATATGTATATATATATATATATACATATATATATACCATATATATATATACATATATATATATATATATATATACATATATATATATATGTATATGTAGATATATACGCATATACATATACAAACATATGTATATATTATATATATATATATATATATATATATTTATACATATAAATTGGAATTAAAGTAAATAATCGGAATATTTTCAAATTAGAAAAAGAATCAGCAAATCGGAAATCATACGAAAATAATGATAAAACAGAATATATTTCTAATTAAAACAAAATATAACTGATTTTTTTTAGAATTAAAGAAAATAATTCTCAATTTATTCTTAAAAGAAAGAAATGTGAAATGGAATTTTTAATTAATCAATAAATCAGAATTTATCTTTAATTAAACAAAATATATCGAAAAAAAAATAAACCAGAAATAAACAAGACTACTAATTTGAGCTTAAAGAAGTTATATTTATTCTGGCTAAAGGGATTATCACACTGGGCTTCCACGGGCTTCACCAGTGCTGACCGTTTAGAGTTCGAGCAAAAACGACTTCGGTAACAAAATTTCATTTTTCAAATATCCAAACATTAAATCATCTTCCGGTCATATATACAGCAAAACTGAATGAAGAAGTGAGAGGTTGTAAACCTATACGAATATTAGACATGCTGTCGAAATGTTTTTAGAGAAGTCTATATTTGTATGAGCAAAGACAGAGTCTAGTTATTCAAATTGAGGTTGGAGAAAGGATGTGGGAGAAAAATAGCCCTCTGTGGTAGCCCCTTAACGCAAGACGATTTTAATCAGCTGAAGAAAAAAATCCTTATATTCTGAAATACCAAAAATCTGCTTCCTAGAGTCCTCGTCAACTTTCTATTCATCTAACTCAAGCCTCCAGGCGATTTTATTCAAAGGGTTACAGAGCCGATAGCAGAGCTTTTGGTACATAACGAAGTCGAACGAAGAAGACAAAGACGAAAAAGAAGAAAATGAAGAAGAAGAAGAAGAAGAAGAAGAAGAAGAAGAAGAAGAAAAAGAAAAAGAAGAAGAAGAAGAAGAAGAAGAAGAAGAAGAAGAAGAAGAGGAAAAAGAAGAAGAAGAAGAAGAAGAAGAAGAATTTTAGAATGTATGCTCTCTGCATTTGAAATTGGTGGTGAAGGAAACTCAGGCGGAGTTCTTGGTTTTAATGCTTCCAGAGGGAATCTATCCTGTTCTCTTACATTCAGTTGTCGTTCTTCTTCTCTTGTACTACATACACGGTAAGCCTTCAGGAAAGCTCTGAGAGTTGCCAGACATATGTTATACATATATAGAAATATTTGGAATGCTGGGTCGTTTCGGCTGAGACGTCGGCCGATGCAGGTGGCTGATCCGAGACAGCTGCGGCTATTGTTCTTGACCTGAGCTTCCAGAATCTTTTGTTATCATAAGGGCGTAGTCAAGAATGTTCGGTTAACTTGGTCCAGAAGTCTCGGATGTTGGATATTTAGTCGTCTGACAATTAGTCTTCTGGACATTTAGTCTTCCACTAGTTAGTATTCTGACAATTATTCTTCTAAAATTGGATATTTGGTCTTTTGATGTTCTTTACAATAAAGTAAGCTAGAATTTTATTTCACGTCTACTTTGGTCTACTTCAAATTTAGAATACCAAATGCTAATAATTATTTTCATTTATTTTTGAAGCACCAACATAATTACTTTGGTTAATTTATTATCTATATTTTTTTTTACTTGTTTATTTATTCATGAATGAATGAATATAATAAGAATTTCCTTTTGGTACTAAATTAAGGTTTGCCAGTCAAGCAAGATCCAACCCAAAGGGTTTCTTTCATCTCTATAGAACAAAAATATAGAAAGAATAGGACCAATTAAAAACGATGAAAATGTCATGGTAGAATCTGAGAAAAAAATGAGTGAGGAGTTTAATAAATATTTTCTCTCGGTGTTTACTAATAAGAAGTTAGATAAAGTATCTGACTACGATCTGATTTTCAGTGGGGATGAAGAAAGTAGTCTATCTAATATCAGCATTAGTAAAGGAGAAGTAGTCAAGCAGATTGAAAGACTTAAAGCTACAAAATCCCCGGGTTCAGACGAATTTTTTTTCGAGAATGCTTAAGGAGTGTAAATTTGAAATCTGCGACCAGTTAACTAAAATATTGAATAAATTGGTAGATACTGGTTTTGTGCCTATTGCATGGAGGCAGCCAAAAGTTGTTCCTGTTTTTAAGAAGGGAGATAGATCGTTTATATGCAACTACAGGCCAATCAGTTTGACATCGGTTATAGGAAAAATGCTTGAATCAATAATAGTAAATAGACTCAAGGAGCAAATCGAGACATAACTTCATTCGCGATACACAGCATGGTTTCTCCAACGGTAAGTCATGTGTGGCTAATCTTCTATCTTTTTACATTAAAGTATATAAGGCATCAGATAACAATAAATAATTACGATGTTATTTATCTTGATTTTAGCAAAGCGTTCGACAAGGTGCCACACCAGAGACTACTAAATAAAATCAAAGCCCATGGCATAGGAGGAAAAGTGTTAGAATGGATTAGAGCTTGGATTAGTAACAGAAAATAGCGGGTCACCATAAATGGAGTAAAATCTAGGTGGGGCAATGTTACTAGTGGGGTTCCATATGGCTTAGTTTTGGGTCCCCTGTTGTTCATTATGTACATAAGCGACTTAGGCGATGAAATAAATAGTGATGTTAGTAAGTTTGCGGACGACACTAAAATAGGACACCTAATTAGGTCAAGAGACGACGCAGAGATTCTGAAGGATTATTTTAACAAATTGTTCACATAGTCGGTGAAGTGGTAAATGAACTTCAATACCTCTAAGTGTAGCGTATTAAATGCAGGTCTACACAACCCCAAAAATAGATAAAGCTTAGATAACACGCTTTTAGAGAAAACCGAGTGCGAGAGAGACTTGGGAGTTCTAGTGAGTCCGAACCTTAAAATCAGGAAACAGTGCATTAGCGACAGGAATAAAGCTAACAGAGTATTAGGATTCATTGCTAGGACGGTAATAAATAGAAGTGCAGATGTAATTATCAAAATCTATCTAGCGATAATTAGACCCATCCTTGACTATGCGGTACAATTTTGGTCTACTTCCTAAAGAATGGATATAAATTCACTATAGTCAGTACAGAGAAGAATGACCAAAATGATACATGGACTCAGAAACTTGCCTTACGAAGAGAGGCTTAGCCACCTTAACTTACACTCTCTGGAAAAAAGAAGAGTGCGGGGTAATCTAATAGAGGCGTTCAAATGGATCAAAGGCTCTAACAAGGGTGATGCAAACAAGGTCATCATATTAAAACATCAGGACAGGACTCGCAGTAATGGTTTTCAACTGGACAAATTTAGATTTGAGAAGGAAATAGGCAAGAATTGGTTTACTAATAGAGTGGTCGACGAATGGAATAGCCTTAGTAACCATTATTAAGCGTTGAAACTATCAGTTATTTTAAGAAATTATTAGACAACTTTATGGATGGGGATGACAGGTGGTGGTGGATACGGAGCTGCCTAGTGTAGGCCATATGGTCTCTTGCAGTCTCCTTCATTCTTATATTCTTATGTAAGACATCACTTAAGAGCGGTATATATGAATGGGGCAGAAACGTCCAGAGTTGACAATTTAATGAGGCCGAAACGTCCGCGAACGGGTCACCTCTGTGGCCCAAAACGGTTGCAGGCTCGAACTCAACGTCCGCGGACGTTTAGGCCTCATGAAATTGTCGACCCCGGACGTTTCGGCTCCATTCATAAGTACCGCTTTTAAATGATGTCTTATTTCAACTTCTTTGGTTACAGAAGAGAAATTTCTATCTTATTTTAAGATATTGTGACTTCAATAAGTAATTTCAAAATTATCCTAAAATAAAATCTATTATAAGTGCATAACTCTCATTGGATTTCAGATACATTTTCACATCTAAGACAAAAAGGTTTTGCTTTGCAAGGGAATTTCAGTCTGTCAGGTATATAATGTGTTAAGATATACACATTCTTTTACCTTCTATTCTATGTGGAAGGAAGTTATTAATGTTATTCCAGAGTTCTCTTGACCTGAGGTCAACCGACCATCCTTGTATTTGGGAGACCATCTATAATAGGGAGGCCTGACCTCAAGATATTTATTTTCACATTCCTCATTGATATGCTGAACGGATAACTCGTCTTCGGACAACTGATCCGCAAACTGCAAACTTGGACAGCTCGTCCACAAAAATGTGGACAACTCGTTCACGCAATTGATTCACCATCACACATATATCTCGTTTTAGCAGCACATCAATCAACTTAGTATACGTCATACCAGGCATTTAATATAAAGTACCCTAGAGCCTCTAATCTTCCTATTCTTATCTTATTTATCATTTTATATGGTTATATTAAATCACCAATTGATAAGAAATAATAATAACTGAAGTTTTAAGCTGATTATCCTATTCTAACATAAAGACTAAATGTCTACATTTATTTTTCAAAGGAAGACTAATTGTCAGAAGACTAATTAGTAGTGGACTAATTGTCCAGAAAACTGAGTGTCCGAAGACTAAATGGGTGGATCCCGAAGGGTTGTAGGACATTTAGTCTTTTGATAATTAGTCTTCTGGGCAATCAGTCTTTCACTAATTAGTCTTCGGACAATAAATCTTCTAAAATTGGATATTTAGTCTTCTGGTGTTCTTTAAAATCAAACAATTTAGAAATATATTCCACGTCTACTTTTGTCTACTTCAAATTTAGAACACCAAAATGCCAATAATTATGTTATATCTATTAATTTCTGAAGCACCAACCTAACTACTTTGGCTAATTTCTTATTTATATTTTCTTTACTTTTATCTATTTATTTATCTATTTATTCATTCATTTATTCATTTAATTATTCATTCATGAATGAGTAAAACAAAAAAATCTTTTGATATCAAATAAGTTAAAATAAGACATCAATTAAGAGCGGTATATATAGATATGGCCGAAACGTCCGGGGATGACAATTTCATGAGGCCGAAACGTCCGGGGACGAGTCATCTCCGTGGCCCAAAGAGCTCGACCCCTACGTGCGCGGACGTTTAGACCTCATAAAACTGTCGACCTCGAACGTATCGGCCACCTTCATATATACCACTTTTAAGTGATGTCTTATTTCAGCTTCTTTGGTTACAAAAGATAAATTTCTATTTTATTTTAAGATATTGTGACTTATGACTTCACAAGGTAATTTCAAAATTATCCTAAAATAAGATTTATTATGAGTGAATAAACCTCATTAGATTTGAGATGCATTTTCACTATAAAAAAAAAAAAAACAGCAATCAGAAGACGGAAAGCCACCTAAGAAACGAGTTAAGCGTCAGCATGTGCAACTTCAGAATAAACTTAAATACTTGTGCGAGCAGCATCGCGATGTCATATTAAATGTCAATGATTTCCTTCGTCGTGTTGGAAGAAATCTGTGATCATGAACTGAAAATTTCAATAAACTGTGTTTCTCATGATAACATCTGTGCTAGAATGTTGACCTGTAATTCTACTCGTCTTACATAATTGTAATTTTTTTTAAAAGAATGATTATATTACATTGTATTGAAAATAATGTATATCATATGTGGCTATACATAATAAAGAATTATCTATACATAAATTTCAATTTTTCCTGAATGATTATATTACAATGTATCGAAAATAATGTATACCCGGTTGTATATGTGTCTATACACAATAAAGAATTATATATCTACGAGTATACATAAATTTCAATCTTTCCTTTTTTCTTAATTCTGATATTTTAAGCTGATTATCCTATTATAACTTGAAGATGAGGACTAATTGTCCAGACAACTATATGTTCTAAGATTAAATGTCCACAGTTGTTTTTCAAAGGAAGACTAATTGTCAGAAGATTAAATGTCCGAGGACTAAATGGGTGGATCCCATCCCGAAGTCCCGAGGGAGATTCGTAGCTTTCGTCGAAACATCTTGTAGCATATGTGTGCGTGCGTGCGTGTGCATGACAGTCATCGAAGGTGTTACATACGTTGAATATAACAGAAGAAAAAGAAAAAAGAAACAGAAGCATTAAAAGAAAAAGAAGATGAAGAACAAGAAAGGAAAAAAAAATACAAAAACAGAAAAAGAAAAAGAAGAAAATGACTTGTTATTTTTGCGCATTTTATAAATATGATTAAGATCAGCTGAAACCCATGTAAACAAAGCATAATAAAGTGTGTGTGTGTGTGTGTAATTTAACACGGTCTTAGATCACGTGTTGGACTCGTAATCGACAGCTACTACTCTCCCGGAAGAGAACTCAGAGCATATATATGACCGATCTATGGATAATTTAGTGACCTCACACGCACACACACACACACAAAACTCCCCGCCACGAGAGTTGGAGTAACGACTCGCAGTACAGCGATAATGTATGTGTATGTGTGTGTGTGTGTGTGTGTGTGTGTGTGTGTGTGTGTGTGTGTGTGTGTGTGTGTGTGTGTGTGTGTGTGTGTGTGTGTGTGTGTGTGTGTGTGTGTGTGTGTGTGTGTGTGTATGTGTGTGTGTGTGTGTGTGTGTGTGTGTGTGTGTGTGTGTGTGTGTGTGTGTGTGTGTGTGTGTGTGTGTGTGTGTGTGTGTGTGTGTGTGTGTGTGTGTGTGTGTGTGTGTGTGTGTGTGTGTGTGTGTGTGTGTGTGTGTGTGTGTTGTGTGTGTGTGTGTGTGTGTGTGTGTGTGTGTGTGTGCATGTGTGTGTGTGTGTGTGTGTGTGTGTGTGTGTGTGTGTGTGTGTGTGTGTGTGTGTGTGTGTGTGTGTGTGTGTGTGTGTGTGTGTGTGTGTGTGTGTGTGTGTGTGTGCATGTCTGTGTGTGTGTGTGTGTGTCTGTGTATGTGAAATTCACCATGGTCCTGGATCACGTGTTGGAATTGTGATTGACAGTTATCAACCTCCCAGATGAGAGCTCAGAGCCCATATGATCGATCTATGGATAATACTGTGACCTAACACGCACACACACACACAACTCTCCGCTCACGAGAATTGGAGTAACAACCCGTAGCGCAGTGATACTGAAATAATTTTAACCCTGGGCAAGATTCGATCCCGGACAGCCGTAGTGGCAGGCGAGAACTCTAACCACCGCACCACGAGGTGTGTGTATGTGTGCGTGTGTGCGTATGAGGTGGTTGGACGGAATGGGTTGGACAAAAGGGGTAAGAGGGTGAAGTGAGAAGGTGGGGTTGAGCGGATTGGGTGTGAGTGGGTGGGGTGAGCGGATTGGGTGTGAGTGGGTGGGGTGAGCGGATTGGGTGAACAAGTTCTCCTTGAGTCAGTAGGGTGACAGGGTTGTGGGTGCGTGAGTGGGTGAGTTACAAACATGAGATAAAATGGGTGAGGAAGCGAGACGAGGAGAGGAGAGGGCGACAGGGTGAGAGGAAGAAAGGAAGAGAGCGAAGTAGAAGAGAGAACGAGAGGAAGAGAGGAAAAGAGAGTGAGAGGAGGAGAGAAAAAGAGGAAGAGAGGACAAGAAGAAAAGAGAGGGGTTGAAGAAGGGAAGAGAGAAAGAGAAGAAGAGAGGAAAAAATGAAGAAAGTATGAGAGGGAGAGAGAGGGTAGAAGAGGGGACGAGAGGGAAAGAAGAATAGAGGGAGAGAGGAAGAGAGAAGGAAAGACACAGGAAGAGACGGGGGGACGAGAGAAAGAGAGGGGATAGAAGAGGAAAAGAGAGGAAGAGAGGGCGAGAGAAGAGAGAAAAGGAGGAAGAGAGGAGGCTTAAAAGTGTGAAAGAGAGAAAAAGAAGAAAGGGTGAGAGAAAGAGAAGAAGAGAGGAAGACAGGGAGAGAGGAAGAGAAAAGAAGAAAGGAATAGAGGAAGACAGGGAGAGAGGGAGAGATAGAGGAAGACAGGGAGAGAGGAAGAGAGGAAAAAAAGAATAGAAAAAGAGAGAATGAGGAAGAAAGGAAGAGAGAAAGACAGGGAGAGAGGGAGAGAGAGAGAGGAAGACAGGGTGAGATGAAGAGAGGAAAAGAAGAATAGAGGAAGGGAGAATGAGAAAGAAAGGAAGAGAGGAAGAGGGAGAGAGGACGAAAGAAAGAGAGAGAGTAAGAGAAGAGGCGAGGGAGGTATGATGTGAGGAGATGAGAGGGCGAGAAGGAAAAAATAGGGAAGAGAGAGAAGAAGAGAAGAAGAGAGGGATGCGAACCAGACGAGTGGATGAATTCGTTGGATGACCTGAATAGAGGACAGATGAGGTGCGTCGCCCACTCAGATGGTTGAGTGGATTGAAAAATGGATGAAGAGAATGTCAGTTGGACAGATGGACGGATGGATGATTGATGAATGGATGACAAGTTAAGTGGAAATAAGAAAGAACTGCAGGATGGATGAGGGACAGAGGAAAGAGGATGAACAGGAAGAACGGAGGAGAAGAAACAGCAAGAGGAGGAGGAAGAGGTGGAAAGGGGAGAAGAAAAAGGAGGAGGAAGAAAGAGATGAAGGAGGAAGAGGTGGGGTAGTATTAGGAACAGGACGAGGAAGTAGAGAAGGATATGGAGAAGGAAAAGGAGGGTAGGAGGAAGAGAGAGAAGAGAAAGAGGAATAGGAGAAGAAAGAGGAGGAAGAGTAGAAGAAGAAGAAAAAGGAGAAAGAGGAGGAGAAGAAAACAGAGGAGGAGGAGGAAGAAGAGGAATATGAGATGAAGAGGGAAGAAGAATAAGAGGAGGAACATAAAGAAAACGGGAGGAGAAGGTAAAGATAGTAGAGGTGGGGAGAGGAGGAGAAGAGGGGGAAATGGAGGAGAAGAATGATGAGAGGAGGACAAGGGGGGAGGAACGAGGTGCACAAATGAAATAAACACGATTACGAAAGGGAGTGGAAGAGGTAAATGGAAAAGAGGAGAAGAGGAGAAAAATAATTAACGCAAAAGCGGAAGAAGAAATAAGAAGATCGGAGAAGGAGATTGTAAAGGTGGGGAGAAGAAGGAAGAGAAGAAAGATAGACAAAGGGGTAAATGACAGTAAAAATTATGACAACGGTACTTAGAGGGAGGGAGAGAGAGAGAGAGAGAGAGAGAGAGAGAGAGAGAGAGAGAGAGATAGTGAAAGATAAATGAGATAAGAGATCAGCATTCTTTTCTGAGAGGAATTTGTCTTCACTGTATCCAGCGGTAACTGGTCACTGATCAAGTAAAGGAAAGATATATTTTTTTCTTTCTTTATTGGGAAGGATTTATTTGATACAGGATTTATTCGATACGGAAATTGGTTAGAGAAACTGGTAGGAACATAAAAGTATTTAACAATTTTGGCAAAAGCCTTTGATAATCAATAACATTGCTTGTGTGATTACTATTGATTAATTATTTCCAAAAACAGAATACACATGACAATTACTGAAAAATATTATAATTTATATGATACAATTATAAACACACAAACACAGGTAAAAACCACAGTAGAGTTAATGGAGATGTGTTTAAAGAGTTGATGACATCTAACACAGTGTTTAGCACAAAGGTCAAATATAAGTACACATGGGAGAGGGCGGTGAATGGAAGGGTGGTGGGTAAAGCATTAACGGACAATATAGAGGTGTCCAGGAAAGGAATAGGAAGGATTTTGGATGTCCATCTTCTAAGGGGAGGGAGTGGGAGAATAACAGATTTTTTTTTTTTTTTTTTTTTTTTTTAATGTAGGTTGAAAGTGAGGAAAGGTGGAGAAAGAGGGAAAAGGGCAGATGATAAAGAGGTGCTTTGAGTAGATTGTTTAAATGAGATGGAAAACGAGTATGGGTTTAAGAAGCTGAGAGAGGCGTGGGAGGTGGTGAAGGATAGAGTAGAGGTAGGAGAGAAGGAATGGGGGTGTTGTGCAAAGATGATATGTGGAACAAGGAAGATGGGAGGAAATAGAAGGAAGGATAGTGAGTGGTGGGATGATCAGGAGAGAGGAAGCGAGTATTCATGGACTGGATGCAAAATAGGACGAAAGAAACAAATGAGAGATATAAAAAAGCGAGGCAAAACAGAGGATAAAGTAGGCAAAAAGGAGAGTAGATGTAAAATGGGGGAGGAGTATGACAGAGAATTTCGCAAGCAATAAAACATGTTTTGAAAAAAAAATAAGAGAGGAAAGGTAAAAGGCGCAGATAGACATATGTTAACAGCAGAGGAGGAGGTAAGGAGAAGGTGGACAGAGTATTTTAGAGAGCTGTTGAATGTGGAGGAGGATAGAGAGGGATTGGTGGTAGCAGTGGGAGGCACTATGAAAATGACGGTAATGGGAGAGGAAAATGGAGGAGAAATAAGAAAAAATGGGGTGCAAGTAGTTTTGAAAATGATGAAAGCAGGTAAGGAAGGTGGGTAAGATGGGTGTTATGTGTAGTGTCTGAAAAGGGGAGATACAGTAATAGTTGACTGGCTGGTGAGGTTGTTTAGTATGTGTCTAATGAAGGGTAGAGTGCGGGAGGACTGGAGGAATGCTTGTATAGTTCCGCTTTACTAGGGAAAAGGAGACAAATGTGAGTGTAGTAGTTTCAGAGGGTCAGTTTGTTTAGTGTAGTTGAAAAGGCATATGAGAGGGTTTTGATTGAGAGGATTGGGTTTAGGAAAGGTTGGGGTTGCGTGGATCAGATTTCCGTAGAGAAAAAATTAGGAAAAGTTAATAATATGTTTCTGTGGCCTTTGCGGATCTGGAAAAGGCATATGGCAGTTTAGACAGAAAGGCACTGTGGCAGGTTTTGCAGATATATGGGGTTGGGGGAAAGATGTTAAGGGTAATCAAGAGTTTTTACGAGAGTGGTAGAGCCTATGTTAGAATTGGAAATGGAGAAAGCGAGTGGTTTGTGGTAAAGGTGTGACTAAGAGGGATGTGTCATGTCGCCATGGTTGTTCAATGTATACATGATTGGGGTGGTGCAGGAGGTAAAGGCGAGGGTAATGGGCAGGCGGCTGGAAATGGTTAAAATGGAGAGAAGCGGGAGGTGGGTCAGTTGTTGTTTGCTGATGACACTACGCTTTAGGCAGGATCAGAAGGGGATTAAGGGAGTTGATGACAGAGTTTGGGAGGGAATGCAATAGGAAAAAGTTGAAGGTAAATGTGGGTAAAAATAAGGTGAAGACAGGCACAAGGGGAAAGGATGGCAGCAAGTTGAAAGTAAGTCTTAAAGGAGAGAGGCTGGAAGAAGTGGATAGCTTTAGGTATTTGGGTTCGCATGCGGGGTAGGAAAGGGAGGAATGGCGGTGGAAGTAGATTGTAGAATGAGTGAAGCAAGAAAATGCACTGGGGGATTAAATAGTGTAATAAGAAATAGGCATTTGGAAATTGTTGCAAAGAAGAGAATATATGAAGGGGTAGTTGTTCAGACAGCATTGTATTGTACAGAGAGAAGTATGGTAGGGGTTATAAGGTGGGACAGAGTAAGAAACGAGGATGTGAGGAGAACTATGGTGGAAAAGGTGATAGGGCTGACGAAAGAGTATTGGAATGGTTTGGACACATGGAAAGAATGAGTGAAGGAAAATTAGTAAGATATGAATGGGAGGCAAAGATAGATGGAATGAACTTGATAGGACAACAGTACGATGTCATTAAATTTTCCTAAAAGTAGTGACTGCATGAAGATTATGATCAATAACGTGTATAAGG
This sequence comes from Oratosquilla oratoria, assembly GCF_046742065.1. Taxonomy (NCBI): domain Eukaryota; kingdom Metazoa; phylum Arthropoda; class Malacostraca; order Stomatopoda; family Squillidae; genus Oratosquilla; species Oratosquilla oratoria. The sequence goes on from NC_134819.1 coordinate 7,865,279, forward strand.
GACCAGGAAGAAGGAAGGAAGGAAAGGAAGGAGTTGGGAGTGAAAGGAGAGAGGAAATAAACAAAAAAATATGTATACAAAGGAAGAAACAAAGGAAAACTTAGGCAGAAGTGGAGATGAAGGATAACAGAAATCGAGAATTGAAGAAGAAATGCGCGGAATTGAAGGAGAAACGGAAGAGACCGAAAAGGGGGAGAAGTAGAGCGTAAGAGACGGAAAGAAAGAGAGAGACGGGGAGACAAACAGACACAGAGAAAGAGAGAGAAAGAGAGAGAGAGAGAGAGAGAGAGAGAGAGAGAGAGAGAGAGAGAGAGAGAGAGAGAGAGAGAGAGAGAGAGAGAGAGAGAGAGAGAGAGATAGGAAACGTTGAAAATGCAAAGTAGTGTATGCAGCATATGTCCGTCCGATTGAAAATTACTAATATATATATATATATATATATATATATATATATATATATATGCAACAGTAATCACATAAAACACGTGAATAAAGATTTTTGCTTGTAACCACGAGGAAATTAAATATCGGAATACTGAACGTTTTCGTCTATTAAGACACTTTGAAAATGTCTTAATAGACGAAAACGTTCAGTATTCCGATCTGTAGTTTCCTCGTGGCTACAAGCATATATATATATATATATATATATATATATATATATATATATATATAGATATATATATATATATATACAGTATATGGGTGGGGAAGGGCAAACGAGGATGTGTTGGGAATAGAGTTTATTGCCCTAACGTTTCGACCAACTTGGTCTTCTTCAGAGGACGTGTTGCATTACAATTAGATCACAAGTCTTATACTCGCAGCCAGAGGGAATCCGGCCAGCTGTGAGTGGATGTGTCAGGCCTTCCCTTTGGCTAATGATTTAATCATCAAGACACTTGCTGTTTTTGAAAGGCATTTAAATCCGTCTCTGTCATTGTTATTTTCCCTGGTGGCGATATGTGCAGCTTCCACGGTTTTTCTCACCTTTTCAAGTCCCTCGTGTAGAATTTCCACGCGGCTCCAGTCAGGTAGGTTTCCGCATTTGTTTAGATGACGAACCAGGGAGTTAGATGTTCTATGTGTCCTGAGGTCGTTTTGGTGTTCATTCAAGCGTTTCTTTTTATCACTGACATTCAGATTTTCAAGCCTATGGATCAGGTCGGAGGTTTGAAAATCTGAATTTCAATGATAAAAAGTTGGCAAGCTTTGACGTAACAGCGTTATTCACCAATGTTTCTTTTAATAATGCTCTAGAGGCAGTGAAGAAAGTTACTACAGGTATCGATGATGACATCCTTCCAGTTCCAAGATCTGATTATTTAAAACTTGTTTCCATGTGTGTCACGTTTGGTTATTTTATGTTTTACAACACTGAATTTAGATAGATTCGAGGTCTCGCAATGGCGAGTCTGTTATCTGCTGTTATGGCTTGTCTTTTCATGGAAGTATTAGAAATGGACAAATACATCAACATCATGGGGAAGAGGTACCACTTGGCTTAGGTACGTGGATAACATAATCGTGGTGATGCCAAAAGGAACCAATGTAGCGAATAAGCTGAGAAGACTCAACACTGAATAAAGACATTCAATTCACAGTTGAGCAAGAAAAAGAGTTTAAGTTCCCGTTTCTAGACACGCTGATACATAGAGGTTCTGAATAGGTAAGTTTCTCAGTATACAGGAAGCCCACCAATAGGGATGATTTTATCCACTATTTTTCAGCACAGAGCAGACGTGTCAAAACTGGTGTTATACTAGGTTTCTTTCTCAGAGCTTTTCGTATCTGCAGTAAAAGACATCTGGAATAACTTTAAGAAGCTGAAAAACACCGGAGGTTTGATCACCAAAACACTGAGGAAAGCCAAGAAGATCTGCGATGACTCAAACGTCCAGGCCCTGGGAAAAGATAAGTCACACTTAATAAATGTACCTAATTCTACAAACACCGGAGCTATTGATAATTATTCGTTAAAAGGTGGAGAAAATATAGCTAAAGTGTCTTCCAATAAGATAGGAAAAAAACAAACATGCTCATGTTCATAATAACCTCAGTGTCGTTTACCGCATTCTATGCAGCGGCTGTCCTTCATCATACTTCGGCGAATTAGGTCGAGGGATCAAGAAACGCTTGAATGAACACAAAAACGACCTCAGGACACATAGAACATCTAACTCCCTGGTTCGTCATCTAGACAAATGCGGAAACCTACCTGACTGGAGCCGCGTGGAAATTCTACAGGAGGGACTTGAAAAGAAGGTGAGAAAATCTGTGGAAGCTGCACATATCGCCACCAGGAAAAATAACAATAACAGAGACGGATTTAAATGCCTTTCAAAAACAGCAGGTAACTTGATAATTAAATCGTTAGCCAAAGGGAAGACCTGACACATCCACTCACAGCTGGCTAGATTCACACACACACACACACACACACACACACACACACACACACACACACACACACACACACACACACACACACACACACACACACACACACACACACACACACACACACACACACACACACACACACACACACACACACACACACACACACACACAAACACACACAACACACACACACACACACACACACATACACACACACACACACACACACACACACACACACACACACACACACACACACACACAAACACACACACACACACAAACACGCACACACGCACACACAAACACACGCGCACACACACACACACACACACACACACACACACACACACACACACACACACACACACACACACACACACACACACACACTCACACACACACACATCTCACCAGACGAAAGGTAGGCTACGCTTGTCATCGTCCGGCCTTTACGAATATTCTTCAAAGGTCTGTGTCCCGGAAGTCCTCATGTCTAATAATTTCTTGCAATTTCCTTCGTCTTTGTTCAGCTGCTTCTTCCACTACCTATGTCCATCGTTTCCTAGGGTGTTCTACCGGCCTCCTACCAGGAGGAACCCATTCCAAGAATTTCTTTTGCGTGTGTTGTATCTTCCATTCTTTTAACATGCCCATACCATCTCAATTTGTTCTTTTCAATTATCTTAATATAGGTGTTATTCTTAATAACTCCCTAATATCTTCATTTCTAATTCTATAACGTCTAGTCACTCTTCGAATAATTCTCAGGACTCTCATTCCTGCTGCTTGTATTTGCAAAGATGTTCTTGTTTTCAGTGTCCATGTTTCTGACCCATAAAGAAGAACTAGTCTCAATACCGTTATAAATATAATGGTTTTGGCCTTTGTTGGGATGTTTCTCTCCTCAAGTATGAGGTATAATACATTGACATTTGTATTGTATTTCTTAATTCTATTTGATATTTTTCCTGTTTTCTTCTTCAAAATGCACTCCAACATAACTAAATTTCTCAGTCTGCTTCAGTTTGATGTTTTCAAAATAAATTTTACATTCCTCTTTGATTCTACCTACTTTCATTATTTCTGTTTTTGGTTTATTCATTCTCATGCCAAGGCTGTTTAAGGTGTCATTGCATCTTGTCATGTCTTCTTGGAGATCTTGTTGGTTTCCTGTAACAACAGGTGCATCGTCTGCATAAGCCAGTGTAAGCTCCTTTTCCTCCAGTATACACACTTCCTTCAGGCATCTGTCCATATCTATTATGAAAAGCAAAGGGGAGAGCACTCCCCCTTCCCTCACTCCTGTTGTTTATGCTAAAACATTCACTCAGCACCTCTTTGTTCTTGACTCTGCTATCTGTATTCTCGTATATACTCTTAATTATTCTTATCATTTTAAGGTTTATGCCATAGTCTTGATGTTGTAAGACTCTCCACGGCCGTTTCTATTAATTCTATCGAAGGCTTTTTCCTGGTTGATAAAATCCTCAAAATTGTCAATTTCCTATTCCCAGCTCTTTTTCAGTATCATCTTCAATGTGAACACTAAGTCTGTTGTGCTCTATTATTCTTTAATGTACTTTTTCAACATGAGACGAGGATATACCCCGGCAATTTGTACAATCTGATTTGCTACATTTCTTATAAATTGGACATATGATCTTCCCTTAAGCACACAATGGACAGTACAAACGCCTGGTACTCTTCTTTATAGAACAGCTATCTTATCAGAATATACCTGTCAAAAAATATTCAGTTCGCTGCGGTGTGACCTTCTCACTGTTGGTAAGAGTATAATGCAAACGGCTCGTATTATTTCACAATAATAGCTAGTATATTCAAAGTCAATCCTATGACTGATCTGGTTATTCAAAATGCTGACGATGTTATGTATAACAATGGTGATAATATTTTTGATTATTTGTTGCTGGTATACAATAGTTTAAAAATTTTGTACTATACATATATCCTTGTTACGGTCTATACAGATTTTTTTATTCTATTTATAAGAGAAAGAAAATTGTTGGAGTTAGCATACATATACAAATATATAAAATAAATAAATACGATTCCCGTGCTAAGGGTTGACCAAGTCTTGAGCTGGTTCGGAGGCATGGCATTTTGCGGTCGTACAAATCTTTGCATGTTGGCTACATAGTAATCTCATTTAGGTCCTCTCAATGTTCCTCCTGCTGTATTTCCACATTTCGTTCTTCCTCCACTTCCATATCCTCCACATTCAGGAGTTTTTCGAAATATTCCCTCCATCTTTCTTCTATCTCCTTTAGTTCTGTCAGCAGTTCTGTTCTCTTTCCTTTACTGCATATGTTGTTTAATTATTTCCTTTCCTATAGTTCTTAGCCATATTGTATAATAATTTTCTTGTTCTTTCTACGTCTCTTTCTACTGTAGGTCCTGTCCAATCCTGATCCGCATCTCTTCCTTATCTGTTTTTTTTTCTGCATTGTTTCGTTTATCTTCATAAACTTGCTTGTCTCTAATGTCTCTTGTTTTCATTCATTCCTCATCAGTTCACAATGCCGTGTTTTTCTTTTTGGTACCGTATTTGATTATAATACCAACTGTTTCTTTTCCTCTATACTCATTTCTTCCATTTCAAGTTCTGTCGGTTTTTGCAATTCTATCAGTTGTTGTAATTTTGGCTTTGTCTCTTCATCTTTCAGTCTTTTCAATTTAAATCTCTTCTGCCTTTTCTAGGCTCTTTCCTTTGGTTTTCCAGTTCCTAACTTAGCCACCACCCGTCTGTAGTCAGAGTCTAGGAACACAGATGGT
>NC_134819.1:7892977-7900477 GCF_046742065.1 Oratosquilla oratoria
TTTATATATATATATATATATATATATATATATATATATATATATATATATATGTATATATATATACATATATATATATATATATATATATATATGTAGTATAAAGTGGAGACAGATGAGTGGATGGTGGCAAGGGGACGTAGGATGATGCAGGAGTGAATATTCTCTTACGTTTCGACGGATGTCTTCCTCAGAGAGACTATAAACTATCAGATTTTGTGGACATTATATACCCCCGTTCTAGCTCATCTTACCGGCCGTCTGGGAATGGAGCCCGCTGATTGGCTAATCGTTCCCCATCCCTTGTGAGCTAGTGCAGCTGAGGTCATTTTTGCAGACCCACCAATGCACTTACCCGCATTGGTGTGCTTGCGGTAAATGGAGGCAATAAAAGGACTATTGATATTATTCTTAACTTTGTTTATCGCCACTCGGTGCTCCCTCCCCCTAAACTCCCTGAAAACATCTTGAAAGATATGCTCCTGGCCTGTACTTCTGAGGCCCCTTTCAGATGTCCATCGGGTAATTTGTTTGTTCAAAAAGATGGAGTTGCTATGGAATCACCTTTAGGGGTTCTCTTTGCCCAGGCTTTCATGGCCCATGTTGAAGAAGAAGCTATAAAAAACTTCCATATCAAACCAATTTTGTATCGTAGGTATGTTGATGACATTTTTGTGTGTGTAGATGACCTACAGTTACTCGAGGAACTCAGATATAATCTTCCAGTTGTTTCTGGTTTAAGGTTCACTGTGGAGTTGAATAAGAACAACAGACTCCCTCTCCTTGATGTAATGGTAGAAGGTGCCTCAGAAGCTTTTATTACCTCCATTTACCGCAAACCTACCAATGCGGGTTAGTGCATGAATGGTGAGGGTGAATGCTCACAAGATTACAAGAGAGGGGTAATCAAGGCATACGTAAGGCGGGCAATTAAGGTATGCTCTTCTTAGCACCTGCTGCATGTCGAACTTCAGCACTTACGTCAGATGTTAGTTAACAATGGTTACTCTAACACAGATTTTGATCAAATTACAAAATACTTGCTAGACAGTCGTGCCCCTGAGTACTCTCTGTGTCAGCAAAATAAAATCACAGTTTACTGCCAAAATATTTTTAGCAGTTCATATCGGGAATACAAAAAACGTATTAAAAAACATCGTCTTTAGGAACTGCCAACCGGTGGAAGACAGCTATGTCTTACGTATGGTGATCTTTTTTATAAGAACCCCCGCACTTGCTCCTTAGTGCTGAAAAATGATTTGTCTGGCAAGTCTGGGACTCTGTCAAAAACCAATGTGTTTGTACAGATTCAATTGTAATTATGGGGACTGCGCGCTCTACAAATGTGCATACATTGGGTTTACGACTTGTAGTCTCAGCCGTCACCTAACGCTCCACATCTAACAGGGAGCGCTTAGAAATAATTTTCAGCACGCGCATCAATCTTCCCTTGATAGAGCAACCATTGTTAACAACACTGAAGTAGTTACACGATGTAATGATGTTAGAGAATTAAGGGTGCTAGAGGCTAAGTATATCAGGGAATGGGCTCCCATCATTGATACACAATCTAATATGGTTACGGCCATTTCCTTGTTCAATAGTTCATCAAGACATGTGAGAAATAATCCCAACAATGGTGGGATTATGTCCATCCCTCTCGCATCGCCTACTGCCTCGAGGGGGAAGAGTAGGGGGTACTCTTCCCCCTCCCTCTCCATGCATATGGAAAGACGTCGTCTTATTCAGTCAGTGAAAACGTAGATGTTCTGTGTTCTGTGTAATTGTGTTGTGATAAATGTAATGATTTTGAGAATGACTCCTTGAAGTCAAAACGTCGAATTTGTTATTAAAATGGATAACTTTGGATGGTTGGTTTTCGATCACCCTCCCAAGGTCAGAGGAAAATTGAAAATTTTAGGAAGAAGATACATGATTGTGACAATGCTATGGTGTTTTAACTCAGTATATATATATATATATATATATATATATATATATATATATATATATATATATATATGTATATATATAAATATATATATATATATGTAAATATATATGTATATATATATATATATATATATATATATATATATATATATTTGATATATTTGTACATTTTCAAAGGTACCTTTGAAAATGTCTAAATAGACGAAAACGTTCGGTATCTGTTTTTTCAATTTCCCGGTGGTTTCTGTAAAACTATTTTATCACGTGTGTTTTGTGATTTCTTTGCATATATATATATACATATATATATATATATACATACATATATATATATATATATATATATATATATATATATATATATATATATATATACAGTACATGAATTTTCCCTCAGTGAAGAGAAATAGTGTCTAAAAAAAATCTTGAAGAACGTCAAGAAAAATTAACTAAATAAACAAATAAATGATCAAATTAAATAAAAAGAAATGGAGAAGATATGAAACAGAGAAGAGAATCAAGAGTTCTAGGATGACGCAACGACATTCAGAATTTATGAAGTCTCATCCCATCCCTCCAACTAGCCTAACCTAAAAAACTTAACCCACCTAATCTAACTAATCTGCCTGAAAAACCTATCCTACATGACCTCACTAACCTAACCTACTTAACCTGACGTAAATAATTGCTGTGCGAGCTGGTAAGACGAAAATTCACAAATACCCATCCTTATATATATATACATATATATATATATATATATATATATATATATATATATATATACATATATATATATATATAGTATACATATATATATGTATATGCACATATGTGTATATATATATATACATATATATACACACGCACACACACACACACACACACACACACACACACACACACACACACACACACACACACACACAAACACACACACACACATACATATATATATATATATATATATATGTATATATATATATATATATACATATATATATGTATATATATATATATATATATATGTATATATCAACCACAATACACTTTAATTCTAAACCATCAACATCGGAAGAACCGTGGAAGCACATGCAGAACTTGAAACATGGTACGCCCGAGGACTCGAATCAGGAGGTGCCAAGATAGGAGGGAGGGAGGAGGGTGGAGGGGAGTGGAATATATGGGAAATGAAATGGGTGGGAGTGGTTTCTATACTTTTTTCTTTTTGGCTACCCCCCGTGTAAGGGGAAAAAAGTCTTTGGTATATGTATGTATGCCTCCACAGTTCTTTCGATGTTGATGGTTCAGAATTAAAGTACATTGTGGTTGATAAAAATGCATATCTGTTGACTGGGACCCATTCAGTATTGTACATACATACATACATACATACATACATACATATATATATATATAATGTATATATATATATATATATATATATATATATATATATATATATATGCAGAAAAAAACACTTGGGAATAAGAAGCTTAGTCCGAACATTTTCGTCTATTTAAGACATTATCAAGGAATACACAGATACAGAGACATAGGTGGATATATATATAAAGTAGAAGACAAGCTAGGAACATGGGAAGGACACACAAGATGTTTTCATAATCATGTTCCTAGCTTGTCTTCTACTTTATGTATATATCCACCTATGTCTCTGTATCTGTGTATTCCTTGATAATGTCTTCAATAGACGAAAACGTTCGGACTAAGCTTCTTATTTCCCAGTGGTTTTTTTCTGCATATTGTTTTCATGTGTGCCTTATGAATTACTGCAATATATATATGTATATATATTTATATATATATATATAAATATATATATGTATATATGCATATTTATATGTTTGTATATATCATACACACACACACACACACACACATATATATATATATATATATATTATATACATATATATATATATATATATATATATATGTATATATATATTGAACAGTTTTTAGAAGCTCTGCCATGGGATTCGAACCCTGGCCCGTGCGTCTTTAACACACACACACACACACACACACACACATATATATATATGTATATATATATATATATATATATATTTATATATACATATGTATATATATATATACATACATACATATATATGTATACATATATATATATATATATATATATATATATATTATATATATATTCATTGTATATATGGGAAGGAGATTTTCTCTCAAGCATGTTTGATTAAATTTGATGGCGAGGTTATTATTGCAGGGTTGTTTTTTTTATCTGTCTTTTCTCTTTCTCTGAGAATCTTTTTCCCTTCCACGGGAAGTTGTCTTATAATGTCACCATATGATATTGTTTTGTAAGTTACTTTGGGCATGGCTTTACCAAAATAAAAAAACTGGCCAGAACGCGTTTTCACACTACTTAGTGCTTCATCAGTGGCTAGAGTGTGAATATCTGATTGAATATTTGTGTTTATATACTATAAGTGTTGGTCTGATATTTCATTTTTGAGGCTTCTGACTGGCTAGTGGGCTGGACTGGCGCTCCCGAACTATTCTACTTCCTGATTGGTCGGCTGTTGTGTGACGTCATCAGTATTGTGCCTTCTTTCAGGGAGCTGAGATCTCCTTACGCTAGGGAGGGCCTCTAAATACGCAAAAATTCAATCAGATATTCACACTCTAGCCACTGATGAAGCACTAAGTAGAGTGAAAACGCGTTCTGGCCAGTTTTTTACTTTGGTAAAGCCATGCCCAAAGTAACTTACAAAACAATGTCATATGGTGACATTATAAGACGACATCCCGTGGAAGGGAAAAAGATTCTCAGAGAAAGAGAAAAGGCAGATAAAAAACTCTGCAATAATAATTTTGCCATTAAATTTAACCAAACATATATATATGTATATATATATATATATATATATATATATATATATATATATATATATATAAATATATATATATATACAAATATATATTATATATATATATATATACATATATTGGAAAACAGCAAACACCAGATTCAATTGAAGGGTTTATATGGGGCAAATAAACCCTTCAATTGAATCTGGTGTTTACAGTTTTCCAATATAGGGCAAATAAACCCTTCAATTGAATCTGGTGTTTACAGTTTTCCAATATGGGCAAATAAACCCTTCAATTGAATCTGGTGTTTACAGTTTTCCAATATGGATCCCAGATTCCAAATCTTCTCTTACATATACATATATGTATATATATATGTATATGAGAGAGAGCGAGAGAGAGTGAGAGAGAGAGAGAGAAATACATTTTATAAGAATTATGTCAGAAAACAAACACAGGACGGGAAGACAAAGAAGAGAGGCAGAAGAAGAAAGACGAGGACAAGACGAAATTGCGGAGAAAGAGAAATAATTGAGGTCGAGAGAAATAGAGACTCGAGGAGAAATGAAGGATCACGAGGAAAATGAGAGACGATGGAATCTTGGTTTTCGAGGCGAGAAAGAATAACGGGGAGAATTATGCCATTCCTGAGGAAGAGGAGGAAGAGGACGAGGAGGACCAGGAGAGCAAGGAGGAACAGGACAACGGGGATGAGGATCACATGGATAAGGACGAGAAGGACGAGGAGGACCAGGACGACGAGGACAAAGAAGACAAAGAAAGAAAACAACGAGGAGAATGACGAGGAAGGAAAAAGTAAGGTGGGGCGGAATTTAGATTTGTTGTACGTGAGCTACATTGAGTTTGGACGCGTTGATACAAACGAGTTAATGTTTGTTTGCTTTATTTTCCTCGTCTAGACTGAACTACATTCTCGGAGGAAAAATCTGGCGGTTTCCAATGGTAATATTTAAATGCACATAGTGGTTGTTGCCACAACATAGAAATATATACAATTTATTCTCCACTATCTATGCCTATTCTTATTTCTACAATGTACAATACATGAACTGTGTGTGGACATTCAATATTTATGTATGGATTATTTGTTTACAGATGGGAACACATATAAAAATATTTTTCGTATGTTGATTTATCAGTTGGCAATGTTCGAGCAGGCGTCCAGCCTGTTCTGCCCAGTTTTCCTCATGACCTCAAACGCGCTTGGGCCAAGTACCCGCTGTGAGGTCAGACACAATAGGAGGTCCCTTGAGAGTTCTCTAGAGACGTCGAACGTCGAATACTGTAATAAATGCGTGCGTGCGCGCGTGTGCATGCTAGACATATAAAAGATTGAATATTCCCTTCAATCATCTTGCAACAGGAAGTGAAGCGGAAATGGAGGGGAATTAAGGGACAGGGGAGAGGAAGTGAGAGGAGGTGGGAGGAAAGGAGAGAAACTGAGAGAAAAAGAAGGGAGAAAATGGGAAAAGTAGAGGTGGAGAGGTAAGAGAAGGGGAGAATATAGAGAAAGGGAAAGGAAGAGAGAGTAAATGAGAAGGGAGGGGAAGGGAGAAGAGAGGACAGGAGGGGAGAGGAAAGGAAGGTAGAGGAAAGGAGGGGAGGGAAGTGAAAGGGAGGAAAAAGATAGGAGAGGAGAAGAAAGGAGGAGTGGTGAGGGTAGGGTAGAGGAGGGGTGAGGAGAGGTGAGGAGGGGTGAGGAAGGGAGGGGAGAGGCTCCCAACCCCTTCAAGCCGGTGACGTACTCTATCAGTTTTATTCTATCTAGGGTCAAATTATTTTGTGTGTGTGATGATGGGGGGGGGGGTAACCCAGCGGATACCCTGTCGAGCTTATGATCAGGTGGTCATGAGTCTGATCCCTTGGACCCGCTGTGTGCTTCTTGTGTTGGTTCCCGACAACTCTGTCCAGTCAAGGAGGCTACCCACACATCGGTAAAAAAAAAAAAAAAAAAAAACAGCGGCTTGCCGCAACTGACAGGGCCTGCCCTACCAGGGGTTTCTCACTTCCCACTTCGTGAGAATGGAATGGTGAGTTTTTAGGAAGGAGGTAAACAGCAGATACCCGCCACTAAAGGTGTGGGAGAGAGGAGGTCTGGACCGAGAAATTCAATCTTCAGTCCGGGATCCTCTCAATAAACTACTTACTACCGCCTGGTCTTCGGAAGGGTGAAAGCTCCGCAAACCTATAAAAAGAAAAAAGAACTGAAGGTGTTTAAGAACAAAATGGAAATGTATCAGTAACGATGTATGGTTTTTGAGGAAGAAGACTTGAATGTATGAAGCAGATTGAAAACTGTCTGCAATTTATTTAATGTATTCAGAGATGTATGAATGAGCTCCAGTGAGCAATGGTGGGTTTGAATACGCATAGGAAATAAGAATTTCGTGCGTGAAGTTCATTAAATATATATATGTAACACCGGATTGTACTGTAATATATTTTGGGAGTGTATTCTACTACAGTGGTTCCCAAACTGGGGTCCCCGGACCCCTGGGGGTCCCTGAGAAGGTCCTAGGGGGTCCGCGACACAATGGAAAAAAATTAACTCAAGAAAAAACTATATAATTATAAAAATATACAACACTGATTCTCTGTCATTATAGTGTCGGTGATATCGATATTTTGTTGTGCAATCAGCCAGCACTTCTCTATTAC
>NC_134819.1:7905477-7912977 GCF_046742065.1 Oratosquilla oratoria
TATATATATATACATATATCTATATATATATATTTATACATGAGTGGAAGGGCGGTGAGCTAAACACAGAGAACAGTTGGAGTTTTATTCACTGACGTTTCATCCTTACCAGGATATTCTCAAAGTAAGGACGAAACGTCAGAGAATAGAACTCCAACTGAGCTCTGTGTTTAACTCACCACCCTTCCACTCATTTGTCTTCCGTACTTATACATATTTATATACATATATATATGTATATATATATATATATATATATATATATATATATATATATATATATATGTGAAATGTGCGCAGCATGTACAGGACTGGAAATGCTAAGGAGATTATAGAAGAACTAAGCAGACACAACATTCAAATTGCTGCACTGCAAGAAATAAGGTGGCCACAACAAAGGGAAGTCAAAATAGGCAGCTACACCATTTTGTACAGTGGAAAATATGATGGAGTGCATGAACTTGGTGTTGGTTTTTGCATACATTATAAAGTAATCAGAACTTTTCAGACATTCACTCCTATCAATGAAAGAATAGCTAAAATCAGGATCAAATTTAAATGGTTCCATATGTCATTAATAACAGCACATCCACCTATTGAAGACAAAGATGACAGCGATAAAGATGACTTCTATACGTGCCTCCAGGAAGTGTATGATGGAGTTCAACAACACGACTAAGAATTATATAAGGCGATTTGAATGCCAAGGTCGGCAAAGAAATGGACACATTTGGACTAGCTATAGGGAAGGAAAGCCTACATCAAAATTGCAATGATAATGGAATTAGACTAGCATCACTAGCACTAATGAATAACATGATCATAGGGGGTACCGTATTTCCCCACAAAGGCATCCATAAGGAGACTTGGATATCCCCAGATGGCAGTACTAGCAATCAGATAGATCCTATATTAATCCACAGATATTACAGAAGTGCACTACAGGATGTTTGTGTTTTCAGAGGCGTGGAGTGTGATTCAGACAACCATATGGTCGTAGGCAAAACCAAGGCAAAACTGCAGACAAAGATAACTCCCAGGAATGCGCAAACAAGAAAGTTTGATACCAATAAATTATAACAAGAAAGTTGGAATGGATTACCAGATTGAATTTTGTAACAGGTTTGATGTACCGAATCTCCTGTCTGAGAGGGAGGAGGAGGATGTGAATAGTATTCTAAAGGACATAGAAGAAATAGTTGTTGAGTCCGCAAAATAAGTTATCAGACATGAGACAAGGAGAAGAAAAGAAGAATGATACGATGAAGAACGTGGAGAGGCCTCCAGAGAAGTAAGAAGAACAAGAGAGAAGTACCTACGGAATACAAATGACCAAGAAATTAGGGAAAGTTTAACCTTGTGCAGAAGTAGGGCAAAAAGATTGTTCAAACAGAAGAAGAATGAACACCTGGAGAGAAAACTTAATAGGATAGATAAGGACAGGGAAGAAGGAAAGATCAGAGAACGTCATAAGAGACCAAATGCATTCAAGAAGGGCTACCAGGCACGCAACTTGATGGTTAAAACAGACGACGGAGAAATTGTTTATGGCGAGGAAGAAGTGCTAAACCAATGGCTGCATTACTTCAAGGTACTTTTGAACGGGCAAGACCCAGTGAATTCTAAACCACCATGCCATCAGATAGCGGGAGAGAGAGGAGAAATCGAGAATGAGGTGGAGGAGCCTTCACTAGCAGAGACAAAAAGGAGCATAAAGGAGCTGAGGTATAACAAAGCCCCAGGATGTGATGGCATATCTGTAGAATTACTAAAAGCGGGAGGTGAGTGGTTAGAGAAAGAAATTCGCCGGCTAATACTAAGGATTTGGAGAGAAGAGGAGATACCACGTCAATGGAGGAAGGGTATTATCACCCCCATACACAAGAAAGGGAGCAAACAGAAATACCAAAATTACAGAGGGATAGTTTGCTATGTGTTCTGTACAAAATCTTCACAAAAATACTCTTGAAACGCTTGACACCTTATTCTGAGTCAGCAATTGGAGAAAATCAGTGTGGATTCAGACAAAACAGGTCCACAACAGATCACATACACACAATAAGGCAGACAATGGAGAAATACAATGAATATGATAAAGATCTCTACCAACTATTCATAGACTTCCTAAATGTACAATATACAGAAAATTTCAAATATTTAAGAGCGCTTGTAACGAAAACAAATGAGAGGGACATTGAAATAAATGAAAGGATTGTAGCAGGAAACAGATGCTACCATGCTCTCTCTACCATCATGGGAAGCAGAAAGGTTAGCAAGAAAATAGAAATGAGAACATACAACATTCTAATTAGACCAACAGTGTTACATGGTTGTGAGACTTGGACATTGACCAAACAAAGAAAAAGAAAACTTAAAGTCTTTGAAAACATCATTATTAGAAGAATTCTGGGCCCAGTGTATGATACGGAATCGGGAGAATGGAGACGAAGGCACAATAGGGAAATTAGAGAACAGGCAGGACAACAAATGCTGCATAATGTTGCAAGTGGGAGAAGGGCAAGGTGGGCCTGTCACTGTGGCAGGATGGAGCCAACAAGATGGCCAAAAATGGTGATGGAGGGAAGTATAGGGGGTAGACGCCCCCAGGAAGCCCTAGATACCGGTGGAGCCATGAAGTGGCAAATGACGTGGCCCGCAATAACCCTGACCTACAAAATTGGAAAGAAACAACGGAGGACAGGTTGGTCTGGAGAGGCATAGTAAAAGCGGTGAAGAGACTGCAGTCCTGATAGCCATTGGAGTAAGAGTGTGTGTATGTATTTATATACGGTATATATATATATATATATATATATATATATATATATATATGTATATAAATATATATATATATTGTCAGTGTATTTGGGCAGGAGTTTTTCTCTAATGCATGTTTCATTCAAAGTGATAGCTAGTTGTGCATTAATAATTTTCTTAAAGGTATTTTCCATACCTTATTATGGATTTGTGTTAATTAGGAAGGAAATTTATTACCTGGCTGTATGTAGTCATATTAGCTAGATCGCGATATCGGGTTCAAGACCCTTCTTCAGTAGCTATAGGGATAAGAATTAATCCGAAGATTCTAGTAAAGATCTAAGTTTTATACTAGAGTTCCTATACTTGCTAATCACTGGGGGAGGTCACCTTTCGTCCCTGCCGATAATACCAGGTGACCTCCCCAGTGATTAACAAGTATAGGAACTCTAGTATATATATATATATATATATATATATATATATATATATATATATATATATATATATATAGTGTATACATGCACACACACACACACACACACACACACACACACACACACACACACACAGATATATATATATATATATATATATATATACACACATACATATATATATAAACATATATATATATATATGTGTATATATATATGTATATATATATATATATATATATATATATATATATATATGTAGGACCGTGACCTCATGGAGAGAACTCAGTCTGCTCCGTGACTTAGCTAGATTACTCGTTTTCTGCCGAGGCACCAGCTAGTGAATACCTGTGAAGTTTATATATCCGAATAGTGACAAGTGACTGCGTTGTGTTTTTGTAATTGTATACGTATAGCGCTAAACAGTTACATGTATAAGATAAAGTGTAGTATTCTATTAATTTAGAATCAAAACAGTAGTCTGTTACTGTACTCCAAAGGTAGGAGTAATAGTATAAGGTAAGCAGAGTAAGCTTTGTATTTAGTTTGTTTAGTGACCGTTTTTTTTTTCTTTTGTTGATTTATATTTTCTCTCTGCCATTTGTATTGCCGAAGGAGGAACAAAATGGCTTGTGAAGGTTGCGTGAACCTGGAGGATCGTCTTAGGATGTGTGAGGAGGAACTTCGTCTCCTCAAGAGTGCGCTCTGTGAGAAGAGTGAATCCTTCCCACAACCCAAAGAGCGTTCCAGCTCTTCCACTTCTGCCACTGCAGTGAGCGAATGGTGCTACGTGGAGTCCCATTTGTCGAGCAGCCGCTGGCCTAGCCAATATTTTTGTTCTGCTGGAGGATGAGGTGGATGAAAATCAGGAGTTCTTGGTGGTGAGGGACTCCATGGTGCGAGGCGTTGCAAGCCTGTACGTTGCAAGCCTGTATGTCAACCGGGCCGTGGGATCGCCGATTGTACCAAGACCATCAGGGAGCAAAGGCGGATAAACACGGTTACGATTGTTCATCTGGGAAGTAACGATTTGGGTAGTGTGAAATCAGAGGAACTTGTTCGGAAATATAAGGTCCTCTTTCAGGAGATGAAGGAAAATTGGAGTCGTCACCTAGTCTGTGGGATCCTTCCGAGGATCTACGCAGGCTCGCGTTGGAACAGTAGAGCCACAGAGATCAGTGAGAGGATGTCACGATTGTGCACGCAACTCGGATGCCACTTTCTTGATCCTTGGTATCTCTTTTCCAGGCGTCATGACCTTTATGCTTCTGATGAGATCCACCTTACTCGCAGTGGTAAAGATGTTCTTACAAACCTCATTATGGGAGTTTGTAGTCAACTAGTTCCTTTTTTGGGGTAGAAACCCAAAGGGAAGGGGAAATAGAGTGTATTGGGGAAAACAGGGTAGGGTAGAGCAATAACGTAGAGCAATATGTCACTGTAAGACAAAATATCATTTTAGAATATAATGTCGGTAGAGGACGAAATATTACATTAGGATGTAATGTCAAAAGACAAAATATCACAATGCTATATAATAATAGTGGAGGACAAAATATCAAGATGGGATATATATTGATAGTGGAGGACAAAATATCACTATGGGATGTAATGATAATGGAGGACAACATATAACGATAGGATATAATTTCAGTGGATGACAGAATATTATTTTAGGAAGAGATACCGGACAGAATGTCAATAAACAACGGAGGCCGGTGTGGAACGCGGTGACGTAGGGGGGCAAGGTGTACTTAAGATCGTGAGCGACCAGATATCCGCGATGGGGCAAATGTCTACGAGGCATTGAATGTCGTTTAAGGACTAAATATCAATATAGAGCAAGGTGTCAATAAAGAACAAAATTATAATGTAAGGTATGATGTTGAAATTCAAAACGTGTCAGAAAGAAATAATTAAAAATTTCTCAAAACCATGTACTTTAATACTCGTAGTATTAGGAACAAATTCCCAGAAATACAGACGTATGTCAAAAGCGAAAATCTCGATATGGTGGAGAGTTTGAAACTGAATTTAGTATTGCGGGTTTTAAATACTTTCGTCAAGATAGAAACCACAAGAAAGGTGGAGGTGTTTTGTTGTACGTTAAAAGCAATGTCCATCCCTGTGTTTTAGAGAAAATAAAACAGGATGCATATGATAGTTTGTGAGTAGGATTAACCCAAACAAATGAAAAAAATATATATATAGGCGTAATATATAGGCCAAAACATTATCATCAACAGACGATAAACTGTTGTTTCAAAAACCGTCTAGTTTGGTGATTTCAATTTTACTGACATTGATTGGAGGACCCTTGAACATGGCCATATAGGTAGTCACTTGATATATTTTCTCTGTGACAATTACTTAGTTCAACATGTAAAAGAGCCCAGAAGACGTTGTTCCTGTTTTTAAGAAGGGAGATAGATCGTCTATATGCAACTACAGGCCAATCAGTTTGACATCGGTTATAGGAAAAATGCTTGAATCAATAATATTAAATAGACTCAGAGAACACATCGAAAGACAATTTAATTCGTGATTCACAGCATGGTTTCTTCAAGGGTAAGTCATGTGTGACTAATCTTCTATCCTGTTACACTAAAGTATATAAGGCGTCAGATAACAAAGATAATTACGATATTATTTACCTTGTCTTTAGCAAAGCGTTCGATAAGGTGCCACACCAGAGACTACTAAATAAAATCAAAGCCCATGGCATAGGAGGAAAAGTGTTAAATGAATTAGAGCTTGGATTAGTAACAGAAAACAGCTGGTCACCATAAATGGAGTAAAATCTAGGTGGGGCAATGTTACCAGTGGGGTCCCCCAGGGCTCGGTTTTGGGTCCCTTGTTGTTCATTATGTACATAAACGACTTAGACGACGGGATAAATAGTGATGTTAGTAAGTTTTCGGACGACACTAAAATAGGATGCCTAATTAGGTCAGGCGACAACGCAGATATTCTGCAGGATGATCTTAACAAATTGTTCACATGGTCGGTGAAATGGCAAATAAACTTCAATATCTCTAAGTGTAGCGTATTAAACGTAGGGCTATACAACCCCGAAAAAATATACAGCTTAGAGAAAACTGAGTGCGAGAGAGACTTGGAAGTTCTAGTGAGTCTGGACCCTAAAACCAGGAAACAGTACACTGGTGCCAGGAATAAAGCTAACAGAGCATAAGCTTTCATTGCTAGAATGGCGACGAATAGAAGTACAGATTATTATTAAATTATTAATCATGAAACTCTATCTAGCGATAGTTAGACCCATCCTTGAATATGCAGTACAGTTTTGGTCTTCGTCCTACAGAATGGACATCAATTCACTAGAATCAGTACAGAGAAGAATGACCAAAATGATACATGGACTCAGAAATTTGCCTTGCGAAGAGAGGCTTCGGCACCTAAACTTACACTCTCTGGGAAGACGCAGAATGCGGGGTGGTCTAATAGAAATGTTCAAGGGGATCAAAGGCTTTAACAGGGGTGATGTAAACAAGGTCATCATATTAAAACAACAGGGTAGGACTCGCAGTAATGGTTATAAACTTGACAAATTTATATTTAAAAAGGAAATAGGCAAGAATTGGTTTACTAATAGGGTGTTAGATGAATGGAATAAACTTAGTAACCTTGTAGTAAGCGCTGAAGCTATCAGTTACGAGTATTTTAAGAAACGATTAGACAACTTTATGGATGGGGATGACAGGTGGTGATGGATAAGGAGCTGCCTGGTGTAGGCCTTATGGTCTCTTGTAGTCTCCTCCATTCTTATGTTCTTATGTTCTTAAGACATGGAAACTTTCGATCTATTGATCACTAGTCGCGAAAGCATTATATAACTGATGTAGAAGTAGGTGAAACTATTGCAAATAGCGATCACAACTTAGATTCAAAGTACTAAAACAAATTAGAGTAGATATTTGTTTCTAAAATACCCAGTTTCAGTAAAGCCCAGTTCACAGGAATACGTCAGGAGGTTCAACTTACAGATTGGGAGCCAAAATTAAGTAAAAGACATGTAGATCAGATGTGGGAAATGTTTCAAGATACGCTTACTAAGATGATTCATACTTACATCCCATTTAAGGACAGACACCACCCGAATCAGGCTAGCCCAAAATGGCTTGACAAAGAAACTGAAAAAAGTATTACTAAAAGAAACAGGCTTATAAGAAAAACATGATAAATACAGGCCTATAAGCTTGACCTCAGTCGTAAGAAAAATTATGGAAACTATCATCAGAAATGTTATCAAACATTATTTAGAAAGTAACTGTTTGATAAATGATAG
>NC_134819.1:7917977-7940477 GCF_046742065.1 Oratosquilla oratoria
CTCTCTCTCTCTCTCTCTCTCTCTCTCTCTCTCTCTCTCTCTCTCTCTCTCTCTCTCTCTCTCTCTCTCTCTCTCTCTCTCTCTCTCTCTCTCTCTCTCTCTCTCTCTCTCTCTCCCTCTCTCTCTCTCTCTCTCTCTCTCTCTCTCTCTCTCTCTCTCTCTCTCTCTCTCTCTCTCTCTCTCTCTCTCTCTCTCTCTCTCTCTCTCTCTCTCTCTCTCTCTCTCTCTCTCTCTCTCTCTCTCTCTCTCTCTCTCTTATTCTTTCTCTCTCTCTCTCTCTTTCTATTTATCTCTTTTAACCTAATTCTTCGTCCTCCACCACCAACTCTCTTCCACGCCATCTCATTTTCGATTTCGTCCTCTCCTTTTGTCTTCATTGATTTCTTGGGAGTTGATTGGCGAATAAAGTACAACAGAAAGACTTTGAAACATCATTGGAAGAATGAGAGAAGGGGAAGGAAGTGGAAGAAGATGAGAAGAGGAGAGAAAGGAGGAGGGTAATGAAGAACATGGGAGTGGAGTACCTGATAAGCCCTGGAGAGAACTCTTCCTCCTCCTCTTCCTCGAAGAGAGCTGTGGTCAAGGAGGAGGTGCAAGGAGATTACGGTTACCGGGTGTTTGCTCTTGATCAGTATTACTTGTCATGTGGATGGTGCAGGTGCAGGTGCAGGTGCAGGTGGAGTGAAGGTGGAGGTTTAGGTGGAGTTAAAGTGGCGGTGGAAAGATGATGGTTATGTTGGAGGTGGAGGGGAACTAAAGGTGGATGTTTAAGTGGAGTAAAGATGGTGGTAAGAAGATAATGGTCAATTAAAGGTAGAGGTGGGGGTGAAGGTGGAGGTAGTGTTGTTGGTGATACTGGTTGTAGTGTTGGTGGTGGTCAGGTGGTGATGGTGATGTAATGGTAGGGTTGGTGGTAGTTGTAGCAGAGGTGGTTGGTGGTAGTGACATTTGTGATAATGCTGGGGTTATGTCTCTGAGGCTGATGACGAGGACGATTACTTTGACTTTAACCCCCCCCCCCGCTTTTTTCATAACACGAAAACACTTTTGACAAAGAAGAAGAAGAAGAAGGAGACTTTTGATCTTAGCCGCGTCTTCGATTCTGTTCAAGAGTTCTTCCAGGAGGCCGCCAGCGGTCGGGATTCTCTTCTTCGGGAGCCACCGAAGACGTCTTTGGAAGAACCTCCCAAAGGGATTAGACGACGAGTTCATAGACTTTAAGAAAGCTTTTGGCAAGGCACTTATGAGATACCGGTAAGAGATAACCTTTCTCAAAGAGTCTCAAGCTTCTTATGTCTTTAATGAAGGTGATGAGAGATGGATTACGAAGACGCCTACGATAGTAGTCAGTCATACGTATCTCATATGTATATATGTATTAGGACGTGTCATATAATTTTTTTTAGTTTGAAAAATTAGCCCCTAGAAATAATGATGTATTTTTATGTGCAGAATTATGTGATATCTTCAAATTTTACAACTTTTAAACTTTTGTTAGGTAAATTTTAACTTGAGATTTTACGAAAATACAGTATTCCCAGCCTTTTACCAATACCATTAAATAGCTAATTTAGAGTAAAGTAAATGCATCAGATTCATTTTATAGGATGAAAATGGATCCATAATAGTAAAACGAATGATCGTGATACAACTGATACATCTAATATTTCTTTAGAAAACAAATCATCAAATACAAGAACCGGTTTTACTACTACGATCCTATCTTGTTGCACACCATAGAGAACATGTATCTCTTGTTTCTGTTCCTACTCATCACCTTCCTACTGACCACATGAGCTCGAATGTAGCCTTCCTTCCTCTCCTGACTATACACGTGAATGCTGGCTCTACTCACTTGCTGCACTCAACGCTCTATACTCTGGGTGTGTGAGGGCCAGACAGGGACATACATGTGGTTGTCCAGGAAAGCTCTGACTTGAACATTAGTGAGGCTATAAGTGAGAGGAGGCTTAATGCTAGCCTGGAAGTTATCCAGATATATGAAATCAGTGAAGGTCTTGGCATCTAGATTGATTTCAGGAATCTTCCTAACCCAGAAGGAATCGTCACCAACTGATTCCTCATGCCCAGATTCTCTCATAAGTCTCATATCCAAGATCTTCTTGACTGCCACTCTTCTCTCCTCCTCATTCTTACTATAGAGCATTGTCTGCAGAACTGCCTTGGGATGAGCATACCAGGAAGACCTCCTCAGTCTACTCCACAATCTGAACAATCTTCCTTGGCTGACTCCTCAGGGGTTCAAGTTGGAAGAGAACATGTCTCGGACCTTCAAAGAACGATGACTTGATCTTGGCGTTGAACCAGTTTGGCAAGTAGACACCCACGATGAACCGAACAACAAGCCTCAGGTTGTGAACTGGTTCCCCTTCAGTTTATGATGAGCGGCCTAAATCCTGCATAACCTGAGAGCCGTTGTGAGCCACCTAGAACGTGAGACTGGGTCTATCTGCAAGTAAGGAAGCCTATCAGGCATGACCCCAGTCCTGATGGCACTGCCAGTCATGTAACCATAGTACTGGTCAGTACTCAGGTCATCAATCACAGTCTGTGCAAGCTTAACGAGTGGAGGACCAATTGTGATTCTTTTAAACTTTAGATTGATTTTTAATTCAGTGGCAGAGTCCAGCATCTTGCCAAGAGGACCAGACCATCTGTTGTTTGAAAAAATCTTGCCATCCAGCTCCTGGATCAGACGTTTGAGTGGCAGCTTGTTGGTATGGAAGTCACAAACAATCCAGATCAACTTCCTTCTAATCTTCCGCTCTATCCATTGCATGACCTCCCTTGACACCCTGTGTTTGTTCTGGTGCTGTTCCCTCCAACGGCCTTCAGTGTCTGGTCTATGTTCCACTATTTCATCTGGTTTCTTGATGTCATGTTTCTCTGAAGTAAAATGTCATAAACATTTCATTCCTGGCTCACTGCAGCAGGTGTATTGTTCCTTCTTCACCATAGCAGGGAACAACTTGGCAGAATCTCAAACTTTCACGAACACTTTAGTATCATCTCTTCTCCCATCAAAAAACAAACAATTAATTCCATTTCCTTTTACCTTCTTATCAAAATCCTCTTCTAGATTACTGACAAGTTTCTCCTGATCTCTCCTTACTTTGTTACGATTTATCACCAGGTGAACGTCATCAGGTGTTATCAAACCACCGTCAATCCAGGTAGCTGTTGCTATCTCTGCAGCTTCTCTGAGATCAGTGTGGTGTCGCTTGCTGGCCAGAGCTATGTTTGAGGTATCTTTTATATTTCAAATCTTATATTTGGGGTGTTTAGAATAATTATTTTCTCGGTTAGGGACAAGGTCATCGTTCTCCTGGTCAGCATTCAAATCAGCCATGGGGAAGTCATTAAACTCTGAATCAGCTTAACTTTAATCATCGCTTTTTTTCTCTCTCTCTCTCAGCCTGGGCCTTCTCAAGTCTCTTTTCCTTGGCAACTCTTCTTCTCTTCTGTCTCTATATCGCAGCCAACTGTCTCTTGGACTCCGGAATATCCTGACTAGAAATCATGAGAACTCCTCTACCGCCAGTTCTCTCTCTCTGGGGTTTGACAAATGCCACTTCGATCACAGGAATCTTCAATTCACGCTTGTAAATACAGGAGATGTGGGCCTTGGATTCAGTCACGATCACATCCAAACTCAGGACAGAGAACTGGTGGGCACTTGCAAGTAATGATGTCAAATAACTGGTCCAGTTGCTTGGCAAATTTGTCCTTAAGTGCAACTTATTCTCTTCCAAGAGAGATATCATTTGCCTTTTCTCAACTGGCTAGCAGTCTCCCACTAACCGTCTTTTGATTTGTTTTGAGTGGAGCCTTGAGCTGAGTGTTAGCCAGAGTGTACTGTGCCAAGACAGCTTTGGTCATATCTTTGGCAATGTTTTTTTGGTGGAATTTCTTTGGTTCTTTTATCTGGTTTGCCTTATTAAAATACCATATCTCAAAACATCTCTCAGTGTAGGCAACTCCGATTTCAGGAGCTCTCTCCTATTCCCAAGCTGGTGACGGAGATGGTTAGATTTCTGGTTCTGGTTTATACACTAAAGTATATACATATATATATATATATATATATATATATATATATATATATATATAAATATATATATATATAAATATATATATATATATATATATATATATATATATATATACATATATGTATCTATATATTTTTCGGCCCCTATTCAGTATATATATGATGAATGACAAACAAACTTTATTTCTCCTTTCTTTCATCTTCTCGTATTCAGAAAGACTAAAAATAAACAAGCGCGCAAAATAAATAGACGCGCAAAATAATTTTTACCACCCTATTGAGAAAATTTCACTAATTGCTTATCTTAAAAAACGAGAGATTTTTAAATCTTGTTTCTATATATACTAAGATCGAAATACATACATACTTCCATATTTATATATATATATATATATATATATGTATATACATATGTATATATATATATGTATATATATATGTGTATATATATATATATATATATATATATATATATATATATATATATATATATATATATATAATAAGTGTATTTGGGCAGGAGTTTTTCTCTAATGCATATATCATCGAAAATTATGGCTAGTTTTGCATTAATTATTTTCTTAAAGATATTTTCCACATAACTTATTATAGACTTGTGTTCCTTAGAAAGGAAATCGATGACTTGGCTGTATGTAGTCATATTAGCTAGATCGCGATTTCGAATTCAAGACCCTTCATCAGTAGCTAAAGGGATGTTCTATCTTGTTAGGATAAGATTTAATACGATGAGTCTTATTAAAGTTCTAAGTTTTATACTAGAGTTTCTTACTTGCTAATCACTTTCGGTGAGGTCACCCGGTATTTCGGGTAGTGACGAAATGTCACGTGCACTAGGAGAGCCTCCGGGTAGGTGTTGTGACGGAATGTGGCATGCTTGTGGTTATGGCGTGTTGTCTGGTATTTGCACTAGTGGCGTTTTGTCTCGTATTGCCGTTTGTGGTGTTATGTCTCATGTTTGGATTTGCAACGGTTTGTCTCATGCTTGGGAGGGCTCTAAGGTTGTCTGCTTGTATATTTAGATTTGGGCTTAACTCTTTAATATACAATGCTTCTAAAATTGGGAGGCGTCTATCGTCAGTACATAAATCCAAAATCTCAGTGTTTTCCTCTAGGTTCTCTCTTGATAGTGTTATGCCACGGGCTTCTCTTAAGTGATTTTTAGGGGCTCCAGATGTTAGGTGGTATGAGTGGCGACGGAATAACCTCATTGTCATCCTGCCAACATAGGGGGATGGGAGGGCTTCACAGTTCCCTCGTGTACATGTGAACCTATAGATGACATGGGATTTCTGAAGTTCCTTTCTCTCTTGTTGGGGCTGTTTCTAATAAGGAGGTGGCTAGTTTTCTTAGTTTTATAATAAATCACCAGGTTGAGTATTTTCTCTGGATTGACTGGTTTAATGTTTCTTTTTATAATTTGTTTCATTATACGTTCATTTTCTTTATAAGCTGACGAAAAAAATTGATTTATAACAGATGTTAATTTTCTCTTTATTCTGATTATTATTGTTGTTTTTATGCCAGCCGTCCATTATTTTCTTTATTTGGCGATTTATCTCTTTATCACTGAAACCATTATAAGTAATACTTGAGTAGAACGTTCTATTTCATTATGCACTGGATTCCATGTGCTACAGTGAGTTAGTGCTCTTCGGATATAGGTACTGATGGTTGAGTCCTTATATCTTTGAGGGCACTCATTAGAACCATTAAGGCAGTGTCCAGGGTTTGTGAGTTTTGTGTACACCGTTGTATTAAAAGAATGTTCGTTTTGTTTCACTAGGAGGTCGAGGAAGGGTAAAGCTCCGTCAACGCTATCTTCCATGGTGAAAGTGAGTTGAAATGTCTCTTGTAGTAGGTGGCGGAGTTTTTCAGCTTCGTTGCTGTTCTTGGTCTTAATGAAGATATCGTCAGGGTATCTACAATAAACATCTGGCTTTTCTATTTTTCTGAATACTTCTTCTAAGCAGCCCATGAAGAAGTTTGCCACTAACACTCCTAGGGGGGATCCCACTGCAACTCCATTAATTTGACAATATTTGTTCACGCGGGGGCAAGTGAACGGGACCTGTTTAATGCAGCATTCAAGCAGTTCCCTTAGTATGAGTTCTGGATTATCTAATGTAGGTGTGGTGTCATCGTAGTACACTTTGTTGATGATGCAATTAATTGTGCGATCTACGGAAATGTTAGTGTGTAACCCTTCCACATCAAGAGAAACGATTCTATCTTTAGCGGAGTTTGCCTTGATAATATCTAGGATATTGGATGTGGATTGTAGACTGGAGGTGGTGGGAGTGTAAGGAGTTAGAATGGATCACAGTTTTTGAGCGAGTTTGTACGTTGGTGCAGGGATTTGAGAAATTATGGGACGGAGTTTATTACCAGGTTTGTGTGTTTTGACTGACCCACAGCGGTAACCCATACCATGATGCAAAAATAGCCATCGCTTTTAATGATATATATATATATATATATATATATATATATATATATATATATAAATATATATATACATATATATATATATATATATACAGTATGTATATATATGTATATATATATATATATATATATATATATATATGTGTGTGTGATTTGAGAAAATCACCATTGACAATGGTATTGTTAAGCTCGTATTGAGCATTTTTCTTTGTCCTTAACAACGAGACCAACTCAGCCATACCTCTTTATAGCTGGGTTGCTTAAATCACTGCCGATTTGTTATGTATCGTCTAGGTTCAATTCCTCAGATCAACAGCATCTCAGTTTCCAGGTATGTTTCCATCGAGCTACATACTCCTGTTAATCTTGATCGTGTTTGCAAGAGCTTAAAATTTGAAATAAGTTAATGTAGTTGAAAAGATGAATATCTGTGTACCGGGGACTATTTCGCATATACATATACATATACATATACACATATATATATATATTCATATATATGTACATATATATATTTACATAATATATATACATATATATACACACACACACACACATATATATATATATATAAATAAATATATATATATAATATATATATATATATATATATATATATATATATATATATACATACATATACCAAGGGCTTTTTCCCCCTAATAAGGAAGGTAGTCAGAAAAAAAAACACCCATTCTATACCCATTGCACTCCACTCCTCTCTGGCCTCTTTCCTCCCTCTTATCTTAGCACCTCCTAGATGACGGGTCATCCCTGCATCTCGCCTACTGCCCTGTGTTAGAAGCAGTGTCATAAGACACAGCACATCCAAAGTAAGGCCGCTTCATTAAATCAGCGACCACCCCTCTCCGTCCCCTCATGCAGAAAAGGAGAAGACGAGGAGAAACTCTTTGGGCTCTGTCAAATTATTTCTCACATATACAAGTACTCTCAATCCCCATCTCTCACCCAATCCACCTCATGCATCACAACATAACCCATATACAACCATTCTCCATTCACCCCTGTCTTCTGTCCTCTCCCGTTCTTCCTCACCAGACATTCCCCTCTTTCCCAAAGCCCCTTTTACCCCATCCAACCATCTCATCCTAGGTGGCTCCCTCATATTCAATCCATCCACATCTGCCTTCCAAACCTCTTTTACTAGTCTTTCTTCACTCATTCTTTCCATGTGTCCAAACCATCCCTATACTCTTTCATCCACCTTGTCTCCCAACTCCCTTTCCATCCCCGTTCTCCTCCTCACCTCCTCATTTCTCACTCTATCCAGCCTAGCAACCCCTATCATACTTCTCAGACACCTCATCTCAAACACATTCAAACTCCTCTCTTCCTCTCTTATGTTCCATGCTTCTGCCTCACACAGTGCTGTCGGCAGAATTACTCCTTCATACAATCTCCTCTTAGCATCCATTCCCAGATGTCTATTTCTCATTACACTTTTTAATCCACCAAGGCATTTACTCGCTTCTCTCAATCTACATTTTACCTCCGCCTCCACTCCTCTCTTTCCTGCCACATTAGCATCCAAGTATCTAAAGCTATTCACTTCCTCCAGTCTCTCTCACTAGTAAACAGTCTGCTACCACTTTCTCCCCTTGTACATCTCATCACTTTTTTTTTTTTTTTTAACCCACATTTATCTTCAACTTCCTTCTTTCCCACATATTCCTGAATCCCTCCTGTGGGTAGGGTACGTTTTGGTGCAGCCGTTTGGGCGCGGTCGTTTAGGCACGGCTGTTTGTGTGCCGGCTGTTTTGGCGCCAGCCCATTTGGCGACGGCTGTTTTGGCGCGAAAAAAAAAAGTATTTATAAATTTTATCTTATGAATCTGTCATTTTATAAATTTTATTTTTTAATTCAATACAAAATTATAATATATCAGTTATAAAGCTGGAGAGGTGGTGAAAGAAATGAACAGCCATTCGCATGAAGTCTGTGCTGCACAAGTAGAGGTTGCACTTATGAAAACTAATATAAAAAAGAGAACAGAGGAAACACTTGAATCACCGACTGTAGTTGTTAATGAATGTTTGACAGACATATCCCAGTCTATTCTAGCTGCCATTCCTAATATGTCTGCTTTGAGGAAAATAATATGGAAGAAGCGTAATTCAGTAATAAACGCCCCCACCAATCAAGCTGACTTACAACAATTGTTTGTGCCAGAATGCTACAGAATATGTGTCCCTCAACCAGGAATGGAAGAGTGTTTTTTTACTGCGAGATAGTGTACGAAGTCACGACCGGATATTAATCTTCGGGAGACAAAGGTGGCTACAGTACTAATTAGTGACATCTGATATGTGGTTTGCCGACACAGTCAGTATTGCTCCCAGCTGGTTTAAAGATACATATGTTGGTCGTCAGAACAGACGAGGAAATGGAAGACGAATTCCTCTATTTTTTCCCTGAAATTTTGAACTTTTATTAGAGAACGTTAAATGGGGAAGACCGCACAAACATTAATACTGAGGCAGCTCACCGTCGAATTTAATACGAACTTGGCATGCAACATCCCACCATATGGAAATTAATTGATGGCCTGCGTAAAGTACAGAAAGGTAGAGATGCATATTATGAAAAGTTACTGGCCGGTCATGAACCACCACAGAATCTAAAAAAGTATAGAGATGTAGACAGAAGAATACATGAAACTGTTCTTAGATTTGAAAACATGGATGCTGTCGAGTAATTGAGAAGCCTTGCTCATAATTACCCAATGAACTAAATAAAGCTTGTTACTGTTTTTTTTTTTTTTTTAGATTTTTAAAAGATTTTATAAAAAGATTTTATAAAATGAACTAGATAAAGCTATGTTACGGTTTTTTTTTATAATATTAGAATATATAAACTTTGGATGGCGCCAAAACAGCCGGTGCCCAAACGGCCGCGCCCAACTGTCAGCTAGTGACCAAACGCCCGCGCCCAAACGGCCGCGCCCAAACGGCAGCGCCCAATAGTCCCATTCCTCCCTCCTCTGATCCTGCTACAAGCGCAGTGTCGTCCGCAGACAACAGCTGGCTTATCTCCAACTTTTCTCCATTTTCATTAACCATCTGTAATCCCTGACCCACTACTTTTCCATTTATCTCCTGCGCCAACTCCTCCATTTATAAATTGAACAGTCAGGGTGACATAACACATCCCTGACGAAGTCCCACCTTTACCTCAAACCACTCTCTCTCTCCATTTATATATATATATATATATATATATATATATATATGTATATATATATACATATATGTATATATATATATGTATATATATATATATATATATATATATATATATATGTGTGTGTGTGTGTGTGTGTGTGTGTGTGTGTGTGTGTGTGTGTGTGTGTGTGTGTGTGTGTGTGTGTGTGTGTGTGTGTGTGTGTGTATGTGTGTGTGTGTGTGTGTGTGTGTGTGTGTGTGTGTGTGTGTGTGTGTATGTGTGTGTGTGCGTGTGTGTATGTATGTGTGTGTGTGTGTATGTGTGTGTGTGTGTGTGTGTGTGTGTGTGTGTGTGTGTGTGTGTGTATGTGTGTGTCACTCCAGGTACTTGGATAACTATATTTCATTACAAAATATTTTGGTTAGGGTTAAGTGCTAAAGTTAGGTGGGGTATGGTGTGGTAAAACGCCACTACTGTAGTTTCTCCTTAACGTGCATGGCATTTTTGTAACAAAAATTACTATGATTAAACAAACCATTGTATGTGCTCATAAATATTATCTATATATGTGAAATTAACGTTGCCACAAACTATGAGAGCCTTTGTAAGGAGAAAGCATGTAAATGTAAAATGATTGTATAATTTTACCAAATGTTGAAATATTGATTATTTTTATTTTATACCATCGCGGGCAGGCCAGTCCTAAGATGTTTGTTTCAATTCTTCTCTTACGGCCGAGTACCTTTCACCATGTAGTGTTAACAATCAACTACAATGGTTAGGTTAAAGATTATTCACGAACTCCTTCTAGGTTTTTGCAGATAGACCCCTATAATGATATATATTCTAAAACCTTATAGCCCAAGGTATTTGGATAACTATCATTTGTCTGTCTGTCTGTCTGTTTGTTTGTTCACGACCTCCTTGGGTTTTGGAGATAGACCCCCATAACCATATATATTCTAATATCCTAGCGCTCCAGGTACTTGAATAACTATATTTAATTTCTAGAAAAAATATTTTGGTTAGGGTTAAGGATTAAAGTTAGGTAGGGTATGGTTAGTTTAGGAATTATTCACGAACTCCTCATAGGTTTTTGCAGATAGACCCCAATAACCATATATATACTGAAACCTTATAACCCAAGGTACTTGGATAACTATTTTTATTCGTATCTACTATGATAAAGTAGTAGCCTCTGTCTGTCTTTCTGTTTGTTTGTTCGCGAAATCCCCCCAAACCATATATATTCACCATAACCCAGGCTACTTTGACAAATATGTTTTGTTTCCAAAGGCCCTCTCCCTCCCCAAAATGATTTATTTTACTTTCTTAACATTTCATTTTTGTTACATTTTCCATTGAATTATATTGATACGTGTAGCTTTTCTCCACAAATTCTATCAAAATTAAAATGATCACCATTTCCCGCAGCAACGCGCGGGTAATTTGGCTAGCATATGTATATATATATATATATATATATATATATATATATATATATATATATATATATATATATGCTAACAGGCTTCTAGTTTAACATATACGATGCCACAGATGTGTGATCTTCCATAAGAGCAAGTGAATTCTGAAGAGTTATTTCCTCTACAGAGACATATATATATATATATATATATATATATATATATATATATATATATATATATATATATATATATATATATATATATATATATATATATATATATATAGTGGAAACGTAGAAAACACCAGACTAAGAAGTAGGTAATTTATTCCCGACGTTTCGAGTCCTGTCCGGGACTCGTCCTCAGGGGATACAATGAGATACAGAAATAATATGGTAATAATATACTAGTAGCTACGCCCGCCGGGGAGACGCGGTAACCTGTCAGAGAGGGGGGAGGGGGGAAAGAGAAGATAGACGCTGTGGCCTGTGTCAAGCGGGAGTGCGTGGTGGCTTGACACAGGTCACAGCGCCTACCTTCTCTTACCCAACCCCTCCCCCACCTTCCCCCCACTCTCTGGCAGGTTACCGCGTCCCCCCCCCCTCCGGCGGGCGCAGCTACTAGTATATTAAAGACCATATGATTTCTGTATTCCATCGTACCCCATGAGGACGAGTCTCGGACAGGACTCGAAACGTCGGGAATGAATGACCTACCTCTGAGTCTGGTATTTTCTGTTTCCACCATTATAATTCCCGGACTCCAGCTTTTTTCGTACACGCACGCACACACACACACACACACACACACACACACACACACACACACACACACACACATATATATATATATATATATATATATATATATATATATATAAAGAGAGAGAGAGAGAGAGAGAGAGAGAGAGAGAGAGAGAGAGAGAGAGAGAGAGAGAGAGAGAGAGAGAGAGAGAGAGAAAGAAAGTTATAGGAAAGATATAACAAAAGGTCAGAGAAGGAAGAACAATAACGGAAATAGGGGTCAAAAAAGTAAACGTGTAATGTACTAAATAAAAAGGGTCACGAATGAAAATTGGCATATTGAAATAACAGAAGAACAGAAAAAGGAAGAAAATGACTATAGAGGTACTAAAAAGAAGAATATTAGAAAAACAGAGAGTTGACGAAAAGATGAAAGGTAAGAGTGAAAAAATATATACAAAACGAGAAAGTACAAAAAGGGAACAAAACATGAAGTAAAAACGGACAGAAAAGACACAATTCCACGTCAGTAAACGAAGAAGAACTAGATTTTGTCAGGCAGGTGGCGCCAGGGGAGAGGGGGGAGAGGGGAAGAGAGGGAGGGAGGGAGAAAGGGGAGGAGATGGAGGTGGTGTGAAAGGGGAAGAGGGTAAAGGAACAGGATGAGTCAGGTGGGGAGGAGGGGCAGGCGGGCAGGAGAGGGAGGAGCCTTGGTGGAAGAAATGGATTAAAAGTGGAAAGAGTGGAACGAGATATGGATGATCCTGGTCGTGATGGATCCAGATATGGATTGGGATGGATGAGAAGGTGGAGGCGTGTATATGTGGATGACTGAAATGGGATGATTAAGAAAGGATGAAGAGGAACGGGGAAACAAAGGTTTGGGGTGGAGAATGGGGAGAGTGGGGAGGAAGAGATGGGTGGAAAGTGTTATTTTAGGTGGGGATCGAACTGAGATAGAAGTGGAAAATGAAATATATTACAGGGTGGCTGGTGAAAGAGAGAGAGAGAGAGAGAGAGAGAGAGAGAGAGAGAGAGAGAGAGAGAGAGAGAGAGAGAGAGAGAGAGAGAGAGAGAGAGAGAGAGAGAGAGAGAGAGAGAGAGAGAGAGAGAGAGAGAGAGAGAGAGAGACAGAGACAGAGAGAGAGAGAGAGAGAGAGAGAGAGAGAGAGAGAGAGAGAGAGAGAGAGAGAGAGAGAGAGAAGGAGGGAGGGAGGGAGGGAAAGGGAAAGTTGGAGTGGGAGAGAGATGGATAGGTAAAAGTAATTGGTGGGGACGAGGTTATGGGAATGGAGGAATATGGAATAAAGAAGGAAAAGGGAAAAGGGGAAAAGAGGGGGTAAGGCAGTGGTAGGTGGAGAGGGATGGGGAGGAGAAGTGGAGGAGGAAATGAAAAGAGAGGTGAGAGAAGTAAGATTTTATATAAAGGATGAAGTTCTTGGGGGTGATCTTGCCTCTAGTAAAATACTTGTTAAACTGAATAGCCTCATGTTCTGACAATAGGTGTAGTTGACTGCAATCTCGAATCTACAGGTGCTGGCCCAACAGATGAATAAAGGATAAAGCATGATGAATGGAAGAAGAAGTTTTTGGCAAAAGACTGGGGGAGGAAGAATACAAGAATTGAACAAAATAAACACATTTCTAGAGTATATCGCAGTCTGTCTGCCCCCAGGTGACTGTATTCAGGCAAATGAAGTCTGCGGAAGTGGCTCATAACTAGTAAACAACCTCAATACAGCTTTTCAATTGGAACTCACTGCCGTCAGACGGTTTTATTCACTCAAGAAAAAGCAACAGTACAAGACCTCTTAAAAAAAAAAAAAAAAAAAAAATCTTGGACCATCTGCTCTTCCCAATCCCTTGGAATATTTCACTCTAACAGTATAACAGAATAAAATTTGAAAGTGAGAGAGGATAAATATTAAATGAACCAGGCTACGGCAAGGGAGAGGTGAGGACCTCCAGGTGAATTGGGTTAACAAGCAGCCTCCCTCACATTTTACCAACGCCTCTAGCATTGTGTGCAATCCCTCCCGTCTGTCATGCGCCCTCACAAGCAGTCCAACCATTCTATTTTATTCCCAACATACACGGGGAAATGCAACAGGCTTTGAATATATATATATATATATATATATATATATATATATATATATATATATATACATATATATATACATATATATATATATATATACATATATATATATATATATACATATATATATATATATATATGTATATATAGGTGTATATATATATATATATATATGTATATATATCTATATACGTACATACAGAGGTGACTTGATACAGGTCTTCAAAATTCTAAAGGGAATTGACATCAAAAGTGACAAAAATTTCACATTGAATGAGAATCAGACAAGAGACAATGTCTCAAACTGCCCGGAAATAGATTCAATTTGGAAGTAGGTAGAAACAACTTTGCCAACCGTGTAGTTAATGAATGCAATAAACTTCCTGCACAGGTAGTGCGATGTACTTCAGTTCGAAGATTTAAGAATAATTTAGATAAACAACTAAGCAAGATGCTGTAATGATTATAATTTATTTTATATTATCTGTTTTTGTTTTGTCATCATTTGTCTGTTTGATTTTCATTTATTATTAGTTATATGATAATTTATTATTATTTACTATTTACCTGTTTTTTATTATCTAACTATACCTATGCATTTATTTATGTATTTTATTTGTTATTTACATTATTATAGTTTTTATTGATTAATTTATTATTATTATGATTTTTTTCGCATACGACCTAGATATGGACCAAAAGGTCTCTTGTCGCAATGCTCCGCCTTTGTAATCCTTTGTAATATACATAAACATACACACACACGCGCGCGCGCATATATACGTACATATGTATATATATATATATATATATATATATATATATATATATATATATATATATATATATATATTTATATACACACACACAAACACACACACACACACACACACACACACACACACACACACACACACACACAACCTCCCCCCCCACACACACATACACACGACTCGGTGGCGCAGTTGGTAGAACACGGGACTGGAAAGTATGGTGGTGCTCGCAGTACCCAGTTCGAATCCTGCCCAGGGCCGAAATTATTTCGGTATCACTGTGCTTCAGGTCGTTACTCTGACTCTCGTGGGCGGGGAGTTGGGTGTGTGTGTGTGTGTGTGTGAAAGGTCATAGCATTACCCATAGATTGGTCATACGAGCTCTGAGCTCTCTTTCGGGAGGGAAATAGCTGTCGATCACGAGTCCAACACGTGATCCAAAAGACCAAGGTGAACACACACACACACACACACACACACACACACACACACACACACACACACACACACACACACACACACACATGATAATGAAAATAGATTAATAAATATATAGATAAATAAATGAATAAGTAAATAAATAAGTAAATAGATTAATAAATAAAAACTATAATAATGTGTTTAAAAAGAGAGTTGATAATAGCATATACAGTGTTTAGGAAGAAAGTCAAGCATAAGTACACATGGAGAGGGTGGTGGATGGAAGGGTGGAAGATATAGCGTTAATGGAATATATAGTGGTAACCAGGAGTATAGTATGAAGAGTTAAAGGTGTACATGTTAAAGGGGAGAGAGTGGGGAATATCAGATAATTTTTGGTGTCAGTTAAGTTGAGAGTAGAGGATTGATGGAAAAAGAGGAAAAGGACAAAAAGAAGGCAGGTACTTAGAGTGAACTATTTAAATGAGAAAGAAAAGGAGAAGGAGTAAAAGAAGAAAGTGAGAGAGAAATGGGAGGGAATGAAGGATAGAGAAGAACTAACTGGAGTATGAATGGGGATGGTTCAAGTAAGGAGTCACAAGGTGTGTAAAGATGGTGTGTGGAACAAGGAGGATGGGAGGAAATAGAAGAAAGGGTAGTGAGTGGTGGGATGAGAAAGCAAAGAAGGTTGTAGAAAAGAAGAAGCGAGCTTTCATATATTGGTCACAAAATAGGATAAGGGAGTCGTATGAGAGGTACAAAGTAAAGAAAAGAGAAGTAAAGAATAAGATAAAGGAGGCAAAGAGGAGAGCAGATGTGAAATGGGGTAGTATGACAAAAAAATTGAAAGTAATAAAAATGTTTTGGAAAGAATTTAAGAGAGGAAGAGGAGGCGAATCAAGTGGAGAAGAGAAGGTAAAAGGTGCAGATGGAGAGATGATAATGGAAGAGAAGGCAGGAAGAGAAAGATGGGCAAGGATAGGAAGAAAAAGGTAGTTGTAGTGGGAAGCGCTAAGAAAATGACAGTGATGAGTGAGGAAAATGGAGTAGAAATAAGACAAATGAAGTGAAGACAATTGTTAAGATAATGAGAGCAAGGAAGGCACCTGGGTTGGATGGATGTCATGCAGTATGTCTGAAAAAAAGGAGGTACAGTGATGGTTGATTGCCTGGTGAGGTTATTCAATGTTTGTTTAAGAGAGGGTTGAGTGCCGGAGGACTGGAGGAGTGCCTGTATAGTTCCACTTTACAAGGGAGAGGGGGACAAGTATAAGTGTAGTGGTTTTAGAGGGATCAGCTTCTTAAGTGTAGTTGGAAAGGCTCATGGGAGGGTCTTGATTGAGAGGATTAGGAGAGGAACAGAGGGAGTAATTGATGAGGAACTGTATGGGTTTAGGACAGGTAGGGGTTAGTGGATCAGATTTTTGTGGTAAGACAGACATGTGAGAAAGCTATAGAAAAATGTAAGGATGTTTCTGGGCTTTTATGAATCTGGATAAGGCTTATAACAGGGTAGACAGGAAGACACTATGGGAGGTATTACAGATATATAGGATATGAGGAAAGCTGTTAAGAGCAGTCAAGAGTCTTTACGATAGTAGTAGAGCGTGTATTAGGATTAGAAATAGGGAGATTGAGTGGTCTGAGGTAAAGGTGGGACTTCGTCAGGGATGTGTTATGTCGTCTTGGCTGCTCAATTTATACATGCGTATGGTGGTACGAAAGGTAAATGCAAAGGTAGTGGATCAAGAGTTGGAGATGGTTAAAGAAAATGGAGAAAATTGGAAGATAAACCAGGTGTTGTTTGCTCACGGCACTGCGCTTGTAGCAGAATTAGAGGATGGGTTGAGGAAGTGACAGACTTTGGGAAGGTGTGCGAAAGAAGGAAGTTGAAGATATATGTGGGTAAAAGTAAGATGGTGAGAAGTACAAGGTAAGAAAGTGGCAGCAGACTGGCCAGTGGATGTTAAAGTAGAGAGACTGGAGGAAGTGATTAGTTTTAGATACTTGGTTTCGAATGTGGCATGAAATGAATGAATGGAGGTGGAGGTAGAATGTAGATTGAAAGAAGCGAGTAAATGTCTTGGTGGATTAAAAAGTGAGAAATAGACATTTGAGGATGGATACTAAAAGGAGACTGTATGAAGAAGTTATTGTGCCGACAGCGCTGTACGAGACAGAAGCATAGAACATAAGAGAGAAAGAGAGCAGGAGTTTGAATGTGTTTGAGAGGAGGTGCCTGAGAAATATGATAGGGGTTACTAGGCTGGATAGAGTGAGAAATGAGGTGAAGAGGAGAATGGGGGTGGAAAGGGAGTTGTGAGATAGGGTTGATAAAAGAATATAGGGATGATTTGGACGTATGGAAAGAATAAGTGAAGAAAGACTGGTAAAAGAGGTGTGGAAAATAGACGTGGAAGGAGTGAACATGAGGGGGCGACCTAGGATGAGATGCATTGATGGGCTAAAAGGGGCACTGGGAAAGAGGGGATTGTCTATTGAGGAAGGACGGGAGAGGACAGAAGATAGGGGTGAATGTAGAATGGTTGTGTATGAATGATGTTATGATGCATAACGTTGAGTGGATGGGGGAAGGGGGTGAAGGAGTATGTGTGAAAAATAAACTGACGCAGCCAGAAGGGATTTCTCCCCGTCTTTTCCTATTCTGCATGAGGGGACATAAAAGGGGGAGTTCGCCGATTTAATGAAGCGGCTTCGCTTTGGATGTGCTGTGTCTTGCGACACTGCTCCTGACCCAGGGCAATGGGCGAGATGTAGGGAGATGACCCGTCATCCAGGAGGTACCAAGATATGAGGGAGGAAAAAGGGTGAAGGGGAGTGGAGTGTGATAGAGATGGAATGGGTGAGAGTTTGTTTTACGCCTTTGTTTTTTTGGCTGCCTCCCTTAAAAAGGGGAAAAAGCCTTTGGAATATATGTATATATATGTATGTAGATATTCATATATATATATATATATATATATATATATATATATATATATGTATATATATATATGTATATATATATATATATGTGTGTGTGTGTGTGTACATATACATACACATAAATATACATATGTATTCATACATACATACATACATACATACACACACAAACACACAAATATATATATATATATATATATATATGTATACACACACACACACACACATATATATATATATATATATATATATATATATATATATATATATATATATATATATGTATATATATATATTTGAGTGGTAGGGTGGTGAGTTTAAACGCCAAGAATCCGTTGAAGTTTTATTACTGACGTTTCGTCCAACTAGGACGTCTTCAGAGTGTACACAAATAAGACAATGACAACTTATATATTCGCACAGCTCACCCCGTTCCTCCCCGGTCAATGTTGTTGTCATCTCACTTTCGTCTGGCCTAGTGGAGAATTAGGTTGCTTGCTACCCTCGCCAACTTGACAAAACCGTCCCGATGATTGCTACATGGGATTGAAGTAATGTACACTGCTCCACCGCAAGGACTCGAACCTTTGCCTTAGTGACTGCTTATTTTGAAGCAAAGGCTATAGCTTCGAGCCAGCTAGACCGTACAAAAAAGAACGACTCGATTCACGACCTGGAGGATCCCCGGTGGTACTAGGCCAGTTCGAGAAATTTTGTGTCATTTTGACAAATGGAAATAACGTCCACCGCAAGGACCTTTGCCTTAGCGACTGCTTTTTATGAAGCAAAGACAATAGCTTCGAGCCAGGTTGTTTCCATTTGTCAAAATGACACACAACTTGTCGGATGGCTCGCCATAATAAAGGCTGGGTAAATTAGAATAGAGACCGAGCTGGCTTAGTACCGTTAGGGAACCTCCAGGTCTGGCTGGCTCGAAGCTATAGTCTTTGCTTTATACTAAGCAGTCGCTAAGGCAAAAGTTTAATTCCTTGCAGTGGAGCTTATTTCCATCTGTCCCGTTTGTCAAAATGACACATAACTTGTCTGATGGCTCGCCAAAATAAAGACTTGGTAGTATTAGAATAGAGACCGAGCTGGTCTAGTATTGACGGAGAACCTCCAGGTCGTGAATCGGGTCGTTCTTTTTGTACTGCCAGGGTGGCTCGAACCTATCGTCTTTGCTTTATAATAAGTATTCGCTAAGGCAAAGGTTCGAGTCCTTGCAGTGGAGCTTATTTCCATTTGTCAAAATGACACACAACTTGTCAGATGGTTCGCCGTAATAAAAACTCGGTAGAATTAGAGTAGAGACCGAGCTGACCTAGTACTGTCGGGGAACCTCCAGGTCTTGAATCGGGTTGTTCCTTTTATACTGCCAGGCTGGCTGGAAGCTATTGTCTTTGCTTCATAATAAGGAGTCGCTAAGGCAAAGGTTCGAGTCCTTGCGGTGGAGCTTATTTCAATTTATTAGAATGACACACACACACACACACACACACACACACACACACACACACACACACACACACACACACACACACATATATATATATATATATATATATATATATATACATATATATATATGTTTCATTAAAAGTGATAGATAATTCAGCATTTTGAATTTTCTTAAGGATATTCTCCTTATTACGCAAGATAGACTTATTCTCTCTTGCAAGATGTGAGATGATTTCTCCGTAGGAGGTCATCTGGGCTGCCATATCGCGATTTCGATTCACATTACCAAGCATGAGAGGGAACACAGCCCCTAGTATCAGCCAATCTAAGACTAGGAGAAACGAGACAGACGACACAAGCACGCCTTAAATACCGGCCAGATCCCCAAAAGCCAACATTCCGATCTCTCCCACCGTGAAGACAAGATCCACTTGCACGCCACTTAAGAAAAGTCAATGTGACTCGAAATCGCGATATGGCAGCTCAGATGACCTCCTACGGAGAAATCATCTCACATCTTGCGTAATAAGGAGAATATCCTTAAGAAAATTCAATATGCTAAATTATCTATTGCTTCTAATGAAACATGTTTGAGAGAAGGCTGCCTGCCCATATATACCATTAATACATATATGTATATGTATACATATATACATATATATATATATATATACATATATATATGTATATGTATATATACATATATATATATATGCAAAGAAATCACAAAACACACGTGATAAACTATTTTTGCAGAAACCACCGGGAAATTGAAAAAACAGATACCGAACGTTTCGTCTATTTAGACATTTTCAAATTTGAAAATGTCTAAATAGACGAAAACGTTCGTTATCTGTATTTTCAATTTCCCGGTGGTTTCTGCAAAAAAAAAAAAGTATATATGTATATATATGTATAAATATATGTACATATATATATACATATACATATATATACATATGTATATATATACAGTTGAATATGGTAAAATAAAATAAAATAAAATTGGATAAATAAGTAAATTATATTAATTAAATAAGTAAATGACCATATTAATGGATACGAAAATAAAGACAAAAAATAAATGAAGATAAATGAATTAATAGAAAAATAAATACCTAATCAACTAGATAAATAAATATAACTGATAAAGGACGAAACCATGCTGAAGGTAGCAAGGAAGAAGAGGAAGGAGAGGGGGGAAAGGGGGAGAAAAGAGAAGGAAGGAGAAGGGGGGAAGGAGGCAAAGAAAGGAGAAGAGGGATGAGGAGGAAGGAAGAGGAGGAAGGAGAGGAGAGAGAGGGGGAGGAAGAAGGAGAATGAAGGAGAGGAGGGAGAGGGGAGGAAGGAGGAAGAGGAAGGATAGGAGGAAGAGACGAAGGAAAAAGGAAGAGGAGGGAGAGGAAGGAGATGAGGGAGAAGGGGAGGAAGGAAGAAGTGGAAGGAGAGGAAGGAGAGGGAGAGGAAAGAAGAAGGGGAGGTAGAAAGAAGAGGAAACAGTGGATCGAGAAGGGGAGGAAGGAAGAAGTGGAAGGAGAGGAAGGAGAGGGAGAGGAAAGAAGAAGAGGAAGGAGAAGAGGGAGAGGGGGAGAAGGAGGAAGAGAAAGGAGAGGAAGGAGAGGGGAAGGAAGGAGGTTGTGGAAATGACTTTAATGGCTAACATATTCTACGCAATAGTGATGACAATCTCGGTCATCAGGGTACTTACGCTCCTACGCAATATTCGTTCAAGGGCGAGGCGAGTGGTAGTGGTGGTAGTGGTAGAAGCTGTGGGAGTAGTGGAGGTTGTGGTAGTGTTAGTGGCAGTAGTAGTGGTAGTGTTAGTGGTAAAGGTAGTGGTTGCATTGGCAGTCGTATA
The DNA here is from genome assembly GCF_046742065.1 of Oratosquilla oratoria. Lineage (NCBI taxonomy): Eukaryota > Metazoa > Arthropoda > Malacostraca > Stomatopoda > Squillidae > Oratosquilla > Oratosquilla oratoria. The sequence goes on from NC_134819.1 coordinate 7,939,428, forward strand.
GCTGGCATCGGATAGACACGCGACCGACAAGGGAGCTGATTTTCGGGTCAAAATTAGTGATGGTGGTCGCGGAGGTCGTGACGATGGCGGTGGCGTTGGAGGTGTTGGAGTAAAAATCACGGAGGGACAAAATGCAGACGGCATTCAGCGTGACGGGAAAAACGGATTTCACAGCGACGCGTCGGCTCCCGAAGGCCCCTTTTGTAGTCGCGAGTCAATATTTCGGGAGGAAATAATTTTTCTCCTAAGCTCCCTTAGTCGTTCCTTCCCACATTTTCATACCATGCTCCCATGGGAAGGATCGCTTATTGATGATTTCCCTGCATGATGGGTAAAGTCGGGGGCGGGGGGGAGGTAAGCATCAACCCGCCTCCTCGCAAGGCATCTTCGGCAGCATTCCAGAAAACGAAGACTCCGAGGTCCTTGTCAAAATTTCCCTACTTCCAGAGTCTACCCTACCCCTACCCAAAAGCCTCCTTAACTAATTCTGAGCAACATTTTAGCTTGGAAGAAGCTCTGAGTGGATCTGGAAGGGGCGTTATAGGGGGAGTAAAAAGGGAGGGGTATATGGGGAGGGACAGGGAGAGAGAGGGGAAGGTAGGGTGTCATGACGACACTACAAAGGGGAGACAGAATCAAATGGGGATCTGATGGCGACGGTTAGCAGCTCGAAGGCGCCAACCTTTTCATCGAACTCGTTTTAACTTCGTGGATGCCGAGGTGGCTGGGGAATCTGAGGCAGAGAGGAAGAAGTAGTTGAAAATGGAAGAGGGAGACGGGGGGGGATAAGAGGAAAGGGGAGGAGTAGAAGAAGAGCGTGGTGATGAGCTAGAGAGAGAAGGTTGTGGAAGAAGAGTTAAGAGGATCCTAAAGGACTCAAACCGGTTAAGAGGAGGAGAAGGGGGGGAGGAGGTGGAGAAGGTAAAGAAAGAGGAAATCACGAGGAGAAAATGGAGAACGAGGAATTGGAGGAAGAGAAATAAAGGAGGGGAATTGGAGGAGAGGAGGTTAGAGGAGAAGAAAAAGGAAGATAAGGAGGAGTAAGAGGAG
>NC_134819.1:7957977-7967977 GCF_046742065.1 Oratosquilla oratoria
TCCACCATCCAACTACGAAGCGAAGCCCTACTTCTACGCTGTGCATCCTACAGCATCTACGACGAGGAAGCCCCCGCTCCGAGACATTCCTCCAGTACGTACGACGAGGAAATCCCCTCCTAGGCTTTCTCTAGCATCTACGAGGAAATCTCCCTCCGAGGCATTTTCCAGTATCCAGGACGGCGGCCGCTGCCTCCACCACGTCAACACAAAAACGTTGGAATACCCTTCTTCACCATCGCACGAGTCGGACAATCCCCCCATCCTTTTTTTTTTTTTTTTCTTCTTTTTTTTCTTTTTTTCTTCAGCATCACATTACACTACGCACGTCACTGCACAAACGCGACAATGATTGTCACATCATCTACGAGCCAACGCTCGTAGCTTCGAGTGATGTTAGTTCTTCGTAAAAACTAAGTACGGACGGCAGTTAGCAGTCGGCTTAATTCCTCGGGAGTAGATTTATTCCCAGGTTGAAGAATTTGGACACCCGATAGCTAAGTTGGTAGAGCGTCGGCTTCGCGTTCTCGTGAGCCTCGGTTCGAATCCGAGGACGACTGTTGGAGTTATTTGATTGACTACACCCTCACTGGTGATTCTATTCAGGTATGACAACGACGAAAGTCCACAAAGGAAACGTACCAGCTTAACCACGAAGCTACGAGTGATGTTAGGTCTTCGTAAAAACTAAATACGGACTGCAGTTAGCAGTCGACTTAATTCCTCGGGAGCAGATTAATTCCCAGGTTGAAGAATTTTAGTCATCCGATAGCTAAGTTGGTAGAGCGTCGGATTCGTGTTCTCGCGACCCTCAGTTCAAATCCGGGGACGACTGTAGGAATTATTTGATTGACTACAATGTCACTGGTGATTCTATTCAGGTATGGCAACGACGAAAGTCCACAAAGGAAACGTACCAGCCTAACCACGAAGCTACTAGTGATGTTAGTCTTCGCAAAAACTAAATACGGACTGCAGTTAACAGTCGACTTAATTCCTCGGGAGTAGATTCATTCCCAGGTTGAAGAATTTTAGACATCCGATAGCTAAGTTGGTAGAGCGTCGGATTCGTGTTCTTGCGAGCCTCAGTTCGAATCTGGGGACGACTGTCGGAATTATTTGATTGACTACACCGTCACTGGTGATGCTATTCGGGTATGACAACGACAAAATTCCACAAATGAAACGTACCAGGTTAACCACGAAGGTATGTGTGATATTAGTTCTTCACAAAAACTAAATACGTTCTGCAGTTAGCAGTCGACTTAATTCCTCGGGAGTAGATTAATTCCTAGGTTGAAGAATTTTAGACATCCGATAGTTAAATTGGTAGAGCGTCGGCTTCGTGTTCTCGCGAGCCTCGGTCCGAATCCGAGGACGACTGTCCGAATTATTCAAATTCTCACAAAGTCAACCACATCAACGTGGCTGAGCAGGCAAAACTTGATTTAACGCCAATTGATTATATATCCACTGCTCAAATTCACTCTGCTTCATCACACGAGGATGCACTAGCTGTTAACTCAAATGGTACCGCCACAGATACACATTGCCACGACACGACTATAACTCTTCTACTTTACTACTAGCTGTGGACTTCCGTTCAAAGCGTAACAGACGCACTAACTCCTCCGCATATCCTTATCAGTAAAACTAAGGAGAAAACACCCAGTAAATAACGTTGATCTTTCACCACCTGTGACTTCTTGCCCGTCTTAGAGGGTTTCAACACAAAATCCTCCCCACTCACGGAAGTGTTGTCTGTATTCAAATACACTCACGCAATGCTTATCAGCCCAAAGACGCTTTTCCCTCGTGATTATACAAAGATACACATATGAGTTTTCTAAGCACAGGACATCAATATACTCTGTATGCAAGAAATTTGCCGTTTCAATGGTATTTCCCTGCTTTAAATCATTAACTCTACGGCAAAGAAATGTCATATTTACACTTTAATTGCCAATGACACTAATGCACACCACCATCTCACAGTTGGTATGAATATTTGCAATTTTGAGGTATACCCTTCACGCATTAAAGTCATGGATAACCAATTCCCCACTTCTCAAGTTTATGTCACATTTTCCGACGTGCAAACAGCACAGGAACCCATTGAGGCATCACATATGAACCCAATTGATTTCCCTGATGCCCAAGCAGACTTGCTTACACTTTGCAATAAGTTTTAACATATCATTGCCACTCAAGGTGAACCCCTCGCAGTCCCTAATCTTATTCAGCATCCTACATCTCTTCGTGAGAACTCTAACCCATGTTACATTCCCGCATACATATTATCACACAGCAAACGCATGATTGTATAACCTTATCTAAAACATGATTGCTTAAGGCATTCATTAATGAGTAGAACTTCCCCCTCTTTGTTGTCCCTAAACGCAATGATTCCTTCCTCTCTGTAGTAGACTTCAGAGATTTTTATAAGCTAATCAGACCAGATAGACACCTAATTCCTCTCTTACAAGATATCCTCTACTCCGTCGGTGAAAAAAAAAACGCAGTGTTCACGACCTTAGACCTTATGTCGGGATATTTCTAGATCTCCTTTGCTCCAGAGTCTAAAGCCTCTTACAGCCTTTAGCACGTCTACAGATAACTATCAATTCAAACGACTCGACATGGGTCTTGAATCAGCCCTTTAAGTGTTTACAAGACTCATGCACATTACCTGGAGGCTTCATAGGTCATTCAGTGCTTATGTACCTCGATGGCGTAATCATTGCTTCGAAATCCGGTAGCAGACATCTACATTCTCTACACATTGTCTTCTCACGAGTAGAACAAGCAGGTCTCAAATTGAAGCTTAAGAAATGACCTTTCATTCAGAAAGAGATACGCTTTCTAGGGTATGTCCTTAATTCACAAGGAATTTCAACCTCGCAGGACAAGGTCAAGGCACTCATAGATTTTCCACGCTCTACTTTTGTAGAACACATACGTTCATTCTTTGGTCTGTCGGTATTTTACACACGTTACATTCAAGGACATGCTAGTATACTGTGTCCCTCACTAATTACGAAGGACACACCCTTCATTTGGACATCTGACCAAGAGAAAGAATTTAATGACTTAAAGAAAGCCTTAACCACGGTACCAGTCCTTGCCTTCCCAAACCACAAGCTTCCTTTCACAATTTACAGTGATGCGTCCTACACAGGACTTGGCGCAGTTCTCATGCAAGACCACGGCACAAAACTCCGACCAACTGCCTATGCGAGTCACACACTCAACAAACACGAGCGAAATTACTCAGTCCCAGGCATAGAAACATTAGCAGTTATATACGTACTCAAACAATTCAAAGATATCATCTCATCCTTAGTTACGAGATACACATAGATACAGATCACCAACCAATCTTACACCTCTTCAGAGGTAAGAACATGTCAAGAAAACTTGCTCGCTGGTTCCTTACCATATACCTTTCAGTCACCATGTTGCGACTATCACTCAGATTTCTCTTTCAGTAAACCTTACACAAGCGCGCGTTCCCGCAGCACAGAAATCAGACCCTCTTTGAAAACCTGCCATATACTTCTTCGAATCTGCAGACACAATTGACACAGAAAACTTTCCTCCTGATACACGCTAGCAGATGACATTCTGTATCATAGAACAACACTAACAAACATGAACCCAACAGATCAGTGTTTCAACTTGTAGATCCTACAGATCTCATTCAGTGGACCCTACGGATCTCATTCCAGAAATTCTAAAACTTATACACGATTCATCTATTGCTACACACCTTGGCAAGGAAAAATGCTTTACACAAGCCAGATTGCACTATTTCTGGTTAACCATGAAGAAAGATATACACACTTACATTGACGCTTTCCACGCTTGCGCGATTAAGGTCATATCAGCGATCATGTTCCAATTATAACTTACCCTACACCTTCTGAATAATTCGACACAGTCTCTTTTGATCTTCTTAAGTTCTCACTTACACATACCGAAAACCAATATCTCTGTCTGTGTCGACCCTTTTTTACGATCCTGTATTCTTTCACCTCTACCAGACAAAACAGCACAACACGTAGCAAAGACACTCATTGACAAATTCACATGCTCCTTCACTACACACAAAATTCTGATTTCTGACAACGGGACAAGGAGATTCTTTGGCACAATTGTAAATATTTTAGAATAGATACTTGTGTTTCTAAAATACCCGATTTCAGTAAAGCTCAGTTCATAGGACTACCTCAGGAGCTTCAGCTTACAGATTGGGAGGCAAAATTAAACGAAAGACCTGTAGATCAGATGTGGGAAATATTTCAAAATACGCTCACTAAGATGATTCAAACTTACATTCCTTATAAGGACAGACGTCTCCCAAATCAGGCTCGCCCAAAGTGGCTAGACAAAGAAACTGAAAAAGTATTGCTAAAAAGATACAGTCTTATAAGAAATATAAGTACTCGGGTGCATCTAATGACTATGAAAGTTATGTATCAATACAGAGAGATTCAAAAAAGACAATAAGAAAAATAAAACGACAATACGAAATGAACATCGCTGATAAATCCAAAGAGAATCCCAAAGAATTCTATAGTTACATTAGAGATAAAAAGGTTGTTAGGAATCACATTGGTCCACTATTATCTACTGACGGTCAACTTGAATATTCAAATGAAGGAATGTGTAATATCTTAAACAATTATTTTAGCTCGGTATTTGTAAACGAAACACCTCAAAGTGAATTCCAAACTGAAACCTGTGAAAAGTCTGGGGTAAACTTACTCACTACGGTAAATAAAAAAAAAAAAAAAAAAAAAAATTAAAGATGTATACACAAACTCAAAGTTAATAAAACACCAGGACCTGACGGTTGGCATCCAACAATCTTAAAGGAAATGAAAAATGAGATTGTTGTTCCATTAGAAATTATTTAAAAGAAATCCATCGTATACGGAGATGTCCCAAAAGAATGAAAGCTAGCTAACGTTACTCCCATATTCAAAAAGGGTGACAAAAAGAAACCAAATAACTATAGGCCTATAAGTTTGACTTCAATCGTAGGAAAAATAATGGAAACTATCATCAGAGATACTATCGAACATCATTTAGAAAGTAACCGTTTGATAAATGATAGCCAGCATGGTTTCAGACGGAAACGTTCTTGCGTGACTAACTTACTCGAATTCTACAACACAGTTATCTCTAATTGTGACAAAAGAAACAATATAGATTTAATATATCTAGACTTTGCAAAAGCTTTTGATACCGTCCCACACGAAAGACTACTTACTAAATTAGCTTTGCATGGAATAAGTGGTAGCCTATTAGGTTGGACTAGTAATTGGTTGAATGGTCGAAAACAGAGAGTTGTTTTAAATGGAAAATATTCTGGATGGAAAAGTGTTGCAAGTGGAGTTCCTCAGGGTTCCGTTCTTGGGCCACTTCTATTCATAGTATATATAAATGATATAGACCATGGACTAAAATCTACTGTTTCCAAATTTGCTGATGATACAAAACTATGCGGAGTGGCAAATGATCACTCAAACCAATTAGATATTCAAGAAGATTTAGATAAATTACAGCAATGGTCTGAAAAGCGGCTAATGAAATTTAACACAAGTAAATGCAAGGTAATGCACATAGGTAAAAATAACAGTAAGTACGATTACAAGTTATTTGGAAATTCGTTAACAAAAGTGGATAGTGAAAAAGATCTCGGCGTAATTATCAGTAACGACCTCAAATCATCCAAGCAGTGTATTTCAGTCTCTGAGAAAGCAAATAAGATTCTGGGACTGATTGCGCGATCTTTTGATTTCAAAAGTCCATCACTCATTAACAAGCTATATAAATCGTTAGTTCGTTCTCATTTGGAATATGCTGTTTCTGTATAGCAACCGAATCTCATTAAAGACATTGACAGATTGGAAAAAGTACAAAGGAGAGCCACAAAGCTGATTCCAAATATCAAAAATAGATCATACGAAAATCGACTAAAACACATGAATCTGTTTTCCCTAAAAAAGCGTAGACTCAGAGGTGACTTGATACAGGTCTTTAAGATTTTAAAGGGAATTGACAACATCAAAAGTGACAAAATTTTCACATTGAATGAGAATCAGACAAGAAACAATGGTCTCAAACTCTCCGGAAATAGATTCAATTTGGAAGTAGGTAGAAACAACTTTGCCAACCGTGTAGTTAATGAATGGAATAAACTTCCTGCACAGGTAGTGCAATGTAGTTCAGTTCGAAGCTTTAAGAATCATTTAGATAAATACCTAAGTAAGATGCTGTAATGATTATAATTTATCTTATATTATTAGTTTTTGTTTTGTTATCATTTGTCTGTCTGATTTTCATTTATCATTAGTTATATGTCAATTTATTATTATTTAATATATACCTGTTTGTTTATTATTTAACTATACCTATGCATTTATTTATGTATTTTATTGTTATTTACATTGTTATAGTTTTTATTTATTATTCTATTATTAATATGATTTGTTTTTTTTTCGCATCCGACCTAGATATGGATCAAAAGGTCTCTTGTCGGCATGCTCCGCCTTTGTAATCCTTTGTAATAGCTTAGTTGAACGCCAGAATAGAAAGATTCTCAATGTTCTACGACATTTTGCTTCTGATATTCACCCACTCTTGTGATGAACAAGTCCCCATGATTCAAGCTTGCATAAATGGTTCCATTCATAAGCCAATATCAAAACATCCTCGTTTTATCCTCTCTGGCTCGGACAAAAAGCTCCCTTCTGATCTTCTTTTTCAGAATTTCCTTCCATTTACAACTTCAATGATTACGGAAGAGTCAAAGTAACACATTTCAATAATATTTTCAAAAATGCATATTACTCTTCATCTAACTAAGGACGAAATGGTCCGTCTGCACAACAAATCAGCCAGATCTTGTACCCTTGAAATTGGAGACATTGTTTTCACCCTTAACCACACCTCCACCTCGAAGCTCTCCCTTAAATACTCTGGACCCAATGAGTCAATGAACAAAGTTAAAGCTCTCAGTTTGCACAATCTTACGGAGACTTGCATAAAGATCATATCAAAAGAGTTTCTCGCGTCCTCCACACAGAGACCGTTCCTTTACAGAATTACACTATCCATGCAATAGAGGCACATCGCCAATTCTCTAAACCAAAACCTCCAGTTCCTTTTCCCCGCTATAGTCTTCGAAGTCGAGCAACAAATTCATAGAATGTATATTCTTCCCTAGGAGAATGGAAATAATGTCTAATTTCTGCATGTTCATACTATTAAGTCTATTTCCTTTTATTCATGAATGTTTTCCAGTTACCACCATTATTACATCATTTTGTGTACATATCTTCATGCCAAGTTCCTGCAACAGGTTTTGCTTTGTTTGTTTGTTTTTTCATTTTCTTTTCTATCCTCGTAGCACCAGTCTCACTGGGGTCAGCGAGAGATACCAAACCGAGCCATGCTATCATCTCCTTTCTTTGGTATCATCATCTTTCAGATTCAGTGTGGCTGTCATCTCCCTTCGATGCCTAACGTACATACGTGCGCACGCACACCTATGCTACGAAAGTGTACTCCTACGGCGTCGCGATCTCCCAGGGGAAAGTTCATTGTCTAAGTGACCCATCTCACTAACTTTTCCTGACGACGCCCTTTTAGTAATGAACAGATTCCGTGCATCTCAGGTAAAGCCACCTGCGGAAACAAAAAGGTCTCCCCGGCGCTCTCGTCACGTCGCCATTCGACACGACCAACCTTCCAAATATTCTTTATGCTAATATGGCAACAGCCTACTTATAATACCATGTTTTGGCAACCCTGTAAAATGTATATAGAAAATGTTTCTGGCAACCCTTTAAGGTTTGAACGGAGCTTACCTTGTATTTGTAGAGCAGAACGTTGTCGGGCTCAGTAAAGTCAAGAATACAAACAGTTTATTTCACCACTTAATCAATGTAGAGTTAACCTATTACATATATATATATATATATATATATATATATATTTATATATATATATATATATATATATATATATATATGTGTGTGTGTGTGTGTGTGTATGTATATATATATATATACGTATATATATGCATATATATATATATATATATATATATATATATTGTTGAAAACGACAACATATCAATTAGAAGTTCATTTCGTTCACAAGCTTTCTAGCTTTCGGAAAGTAGATTTCTGTGGAAAAGAGAGAGGAATAATTCAATTTCCAATAGGCATTGGCAACTTATATCGATAAAGTTAAACATACTATACAGAAAATAAAACAAAATACAGTAAAAACAAAAAAAAACAAAAAAAAGTTTTGTAGATCCTTCTGCATCTTCGGTTGAAGTGTAGGCATGGAAACGAGTAATCTCTATATATACGAAGTAAGACTAATCTTGACTCTCCTGAGCTTACTGACGCCACTTTGTTGATCCCTCAGCCTAGCTGTTTGTCTAAAGCGGCCCATACACGATCAATTATATTGCGCAATTTCATTGTCAATACTCTGAATTGACAATTGAATTGACCGTGTATGGGCGATAATTTAATTTTGAATTCAGAGTATTGACAATGAAATTGCGCAATATAATTGATCGTGTATGGGGCGCTTTAGGCATGAGTTTTGCTCCTGCGTAGGGTGATTGTGTGTGTTTTGAGGTTCCGTGGGGTCCCTGTGTGTAGGTGTTTTCTGAACTTGAGACTCTGTTCTTGTTTTTTAAGTGCCTCCTACGGGTCAGTTTCACTTCTCTCTGCTTCTTAACATGACATCTATTTTTGACGACTTACATCGCTTTCACCTCTCCCCCTCGCTACCTCTCTATCCGGCTACTTATCTTTCACTCTCTCTCTCTCTCTCTCTCTCTCTCTCTCTCTCTCTCTCTCTCTCTCTCTCTCTCTCTCTCTCTCTCTCTCTCTCTCTCTCTCTCTCTCTCTCTCTCTCTCTCTCTCTCTTTGTCTATCAATCCACGTATCTTTTTGTTATCTACCTACGTATAGCAAATTATCACCCTATCTTTAATCTATCTTTCTCTCTCTCTCTTTTTACTCTTCTTCATCTAACTCAGGCCTCTTAACTATTCCTACCACTTTACTGTACTCTTCTCTCTTCATTCTCTCTCTCGTTATACTCACATTTCACCTTCTCTTCTATCCATTCCTACTCTCTTTCTCTTCTTCCCTTCGCTCTTTTCTGGTCCCCCTTCAGCGTCCCCTCAATGATCATCATTTCGCAACTATGGTAGCGGTATTTAACGTGGCAATGAAAAATGTCGTAATTACTAATTTTTTCACGCAAGACCTGATACATAGCCTCCCAATAAGCCCACCTCCTCCCCCTCCTCCTCCGCCTCCTCCTCCTTCTCCTCCTCCTCCTCCTCTTCTCCCTCCTTCTCTTCCTCCCATCCTCCTTTCCCTCTACCTCCTCATCTTCTTTCTTCATATTTTCCTCGTTCTCCTCTTCCCCTTCTTCCTCCTCTTACTTTCACTCCTCGTCTTCCTCCTCTTCCCTTCACATCCTCTTACTCCTTTCCCTCCTCCTTCTCTTCTCTTCTCCCTTTTCCCCCTCTTTCGTTTCCCTTCTTCCTCCTCCTCCTCCTGCTTTAGTTCTTTTTCTCTTTCCCACGTCTTTCTCTTTTCATCATCATCTCTTATTCCTTCTTCCTCGTCTTCGCCAGCATCCTTATTATCACCTTCATAATCACCGTTATCACTGTCATCACCATCACTGTTATCACCAATTTAACTATGGTCACTGTTACTATTATCATTATCATCCCACTATATTATCACCAACATTACCACCATCATCACCGTTACTATTGTCACCACCACCATCGTCATCACCATTATCACTATCACCACAACCGTCATCATCACCATAAGTATCACTATTATCACCGTCAGCATCACTATTATCACTACAACCACCGTCACTACGATCACCTATATCACTATCATCACCATCACTATCACCACCATCACAATTTTTACCA
>NC_134819.1:7970477-7972977 GCF_046742065.1 Oratosquilla oratoria
TCTCATACATCCAACATTGCCTAATCTGTTTTCTTCCATCGTTTGATTTTGGCCATCTTTTCAAATTGGATGAAGAAGTCTTCTGCTTCTTCTTCTATGAATTCAGGTGATTGACTACCCCTGTCATCTCTTCCTTCTACTCCATTTTTTCCTATTGGCACCCCTCTAATTTCTAATTCTTTTAGTCTCACTTCTTTCTCTGCTTGAATCCTTTCTGACTAGTTGGATCTACATCCTATATGTCTCCAACTCCAGTCCATCACTTGACTGCATTTTCTCTCATGACTCATTTTCATAAACTACATCGATAACTCCTTCTTAGCTGGTGCTGCAATAATTTCTTTCTATATATCACCTTTCAAACTACATGTCACAGGTATTTCAAACTTATTTGCTATCCGGCGTAACTCCTCTACTGTACACTGGTACTGGTAAAGTATGTCACGACTATTCATAAATTCTTCTACTCCCTTTGCCATTTTCATTTCACCTAAACTAACTTCAGCAGTCTGTGACATACCTCAATTTCTTGGATGGCTACTGACTGTCATTGCCGTGGAGAATACTGTGTGGAATCCTTGGATGGTAGTTGGCCGTTGATCGATCCCGGACGGGCCCCCACCTAGTTACACCCGCACCTCTAACCTAAAATAATTAGTAAATAAGGGACCAGGGAGGACAATAATTACTCTTATAAATACGGCCTCATCCCTTAAAGGTGGGTGAACAATACAAATTATTGTCATCAGTTATCATTTTCAACATATAATATCACTATTGAGGTTAGACAAAGATAGATATAATTATTTTCATATATTGAACAAAAAATATATATTTGGTCATATCTTCATTACATGCAAAATAATTCTCATACATGGTCTTACACATGTGAGGTAGGATGAAATCTTAATCATCATTACCTGCATCCAGTAGATCTATACTGAGATTCTGATTTCTACATTATTATTCATATGAATTAAATTCAGCACAGTGAATAACATCAAATGAACTCAACTAATATAATAGGCACATTCAATAATGAATTAGACCTTCTATTAATCTCAATATAAGAGTTTGTCACCAGGTGATTGCAACAGCATGGGACGCATATACATAATATAATCAATTAATCTTAGAAAATCAACTTAATCTCCAATTTTATCAAAATAATAATGATCTTTCAATACAATACTATCTCCAAGTTTACATACCTTATATGGTTTGCTCTTTTCCTCTTTATAGCCACCCCCATTTATTCTTAAGATCAAAACATGCTAATTCAAGCATGTATGTATGAATCCCCATTTAAGATAACACGATATTCGTGTTGTTATTTTAGCTGTAAGAAGACGTAATCAACTCTTACGCCGTTGTTTAAAGTAAACAAGTTCAAACAATGGATCTGTCGACATACATAAGTCGTAAACATAAATCATACATTATGTATAAATCACAAGAAATTAAAGCAAATACATCCTTGAATTTTCATACACTAATTAGAATGTAACAATCTTATATGTATAACATATACAGAGATATGTTCACTTTCGAAATACTTTTGTTTTCTTTCTGGCTACGAATACGCATGCGTAAAGGAAAGAAAATAGAAGACACAATACAACAGAAAATGTAATGCAACACAGGGGTGACTATGGTACATGGTACGGTAACACACTACAACTATATCATATGAAAATCATATGCAAGGTACAAAGACAAAAAAAACGAGAGAGAAGTAAAGCATAGGATAAGGGAGGCAAAAAGGAGAGCAGATGTAAAATGGGGTAAGAGTATGACAGAAAAAAACAATTGAACGTAATAAAGAAAAATGGAAAGAAATTAAGAGAAGAAGAGGAGGCGAGTCAGGTAGAGAAGAAGAGGTTAAAGGTGCAGATGGAGAGATGATAATAGAAGAGAAGGCAATAGGAGGAGGATGGGCAGAGTCTTTTAGGGAGTTGCTAAATGTGAAGGAGGATAGGGAGGGAAAGAACGTTGTGGTGGGAACCGACAAGAAAATGACAGTGATGAGTGAGTAAAATGGAGGAGAAATAAAGAAAGATGAAGTGAAGATAGTTGTTAAGATGATGAGAGCAGATAAGGCACCTAGGTTGGATGAGTGTCATATGGAATGTCTAAATGAGGGAGGTACACTGATAGTGGACTAGCTGGTGGGGTTGTTTTATGCTTGTTTAAAAGTAGGTAGAGTGCCAGAGGACTGGAGGAGTGCCTGTATAGTTCCGCTTTACAAGAGAAATGGGAACATGTATGAGTGTAGTAGTTTTAGAGGAGTCAGTATGTTGAGTATAGTTGGGACGGCTTATGGGAGTATTTTGATTGAGAGGTTGGTGAAGGTAGTTGTGAAGATGATGAGAGCAGATAAGGCATATTGGATTGGATGGATGTCATATGGAGTGTCTAAAAGAGGGAGGTACATTGATAGTGGGCTAGCTGGTGGGGTTGTTTTATGCTTGTTTAAAAGTAGGTAGAGTGCCAGAGGACT
>NC_134819.1:7980477-7995477 GCF_046742065.1 Oratosquilla oratoria
GATAGGGTGGTGGTAGAGAGGTTAATGAAATCATAAACATACAGCAAGCTGGCCGATTTTATATTCCCTTCCGCGCGCCCTCTTAATACTAACTCCCTTCAGGAGCAACAAACCCTTAGACAGCAGCAGCCCCACGAACAAGTGCAAAATGTCCAGCTAGCTAATCACGCTTAGACCAGTAAACCAGAGCAATAGCAACTCAGGCTAGAGCTTCCAAACAAATTCCCACCTTCTTGGCTCCCGGACAAAATCTCATGCTGCCCCTCTCGGACGATGAAGGGGCTAGTATTCCGTCTGAGCTAGGCAGGCTGAGCTGTTACATTGCCTTATAATCCAGCCCACTCAACCAGCGGTCATTATTCCTTGGAAGACCTTTCAATATAGCAGCGCACCCTAATAAAGCAGTCCTCACCCTGAAGACGCCTCACGACGAACGAAAAACTATAGTTTCGGTGGAGTCAATAGTTATTCAATACTATTACTATGCCAAAATATACCAGTTGGCATACACTGCGTATATTTCTTTTGAGATTCATGAATGACTACTGCCAGTCCCTCTCAGTTGCTAATAGTAAAGTATTCTCCAAATTAAAGAATACAGTCTTGAAGATTTTAAAAGTAACTAGTTCAGATGATTTCAAACCAGAATTACCTTAGAGAAAAACCTGTGCCCCAGAAATATATATATATATATATATATATATATATACATATATATATACATATATATATGCGTGTGTGTGTATTCACTTGGTCTTTGGATCACGTGTTGGACTCGTGATCGACAGCTATTTCCCTCCTGGAAGAGAGCTCAGAGCTCGTATGTCCGATCTATGGGTAATGCTATGACCTTGCACACACACACACACCCAACTCCCCGCCCACGAGAGTCAGAGTAACGACCCGAGGCACAGCGATACCGAAATAATTTCGGCCCTGGGCAGGATTCGAACTGGGTGCTGGGGGCATTTCTGCTTCCCAGTCCAGCGCTCTACCAACTATGCCACCGTGTGTGTGTGTGTGTGTGTGTGTGTGTGTGTGTGTGTGTGTCTGGTTGTGTGTGTGTGTGTGTGTGTGTCTGGTTGTGTGTGTGTGTGTGTGTGCATGTGTGTGTGTGTGTGTGTGTGTGTGTGTGTGTGTGTGTGTGTGTGTGCGTGCGTGTGTGCGTGCGTGTGTGTGTGTGTGTTGTGTGTGTGTGTGTGTGTGTGTGTGTTTGTGTGTTCACCTTGGTCTTTGAATCACGTGCTGGACTCGTGACCTACAGCTATTCCCTCCAGGAAGAGAGCTCAGAGCTCGTATGACCGATCTATGGGTAATGCTGTGACCTTACACGCACACACATCCCCAACTCCCCACCCACGAGAATTGGAGTAACGACTCGAAGCATAGCGATACTGAAATTATTTCAGCCCTGGGCAGGATTCGAACCCGGACCACCGTAGTGACAGTCTGAAACTTTACCAACCGCACCACCGAGTTCTGTTGTGTTTGTGTGTGTGTGTGTGTGTGTGTGTGTGTGTGTGTGTGTGTGTGTGTGTGTGTGTTTGTGTGTGTGTGTGTGTGTGTGTGTGTGTGTGTTTGTGTGTGTTTACAAAACTGTATTATAGAAGTCGATCTACAATCCTGTCCTGTCCTGTCTTTTGTATTACCATCTGACAGGCTCTATTTCATTCATGTTGTTTAATTTTGTACGAAAATTTTTACTTTTTGATATTGTACATACACCTTCGTTTTTTCTATGTCCTCTAGTTAATCCTTTGTCTTAAACTAATACGTCTTTGTCTAAATGTTTATATAACGCCTCTCTCTTCTTTCCTCCAACGTTCATAGTTCCAACTCTAGTCGCTCCTCGAATATCTCTTTCGGTTATCCTTATTTTTTTATTATTATTATTTTTTTCTTTAATGACATCACCACTGCAGTGAAATCCAATCTATGGTAAACTAGAGTTTCGATTTTTTTTCGTCATTTCATCGTTTAGGTGGCGAAATGCCCCTATTTTGGTTTTCAGTAATTTGTGTATCTCTTTTGTATTTTTTTAGATGACAAAATTTCCATTACGAACACTTTTTCTCTTCCGGTTTCGCAAATGTTTCATTTTTATTTCATGCTTACTCTGATGTCTTTTTCTTAATTTAGCCATTTCTAGTATTGTTTTCCTCATTTTTCTACTTGTATATATATATATATATATATATATGTATATATGTATATATAATGTATATATATATACATACATATATGTGTGCACACACACACACGTATATATATACTATATATCATATATATGTATATATATATATATATATATATATATATATATATATACATGTGTGTGTGTGTGTGTGTGTGTGTGTGTGTGTGTGTGTGTGTGTGTGTGTGGTGTATACCTCGGATCTGCTGCAGTCTGTGTGTGTGTGTGTGTGTGTGTGTGTGTGTGTGTGTGTGTGTGTGTGTGTGTGTGTGTGTGTGTGTGTGTTAAACTCTGATCTGCTGAAGCATATGTAGAGACAGTGTGTGTGTGTGTGTGTGTGTGTGTGTGTGTGTGTGTGTGTGTGTGTGTGTGTGTGTGTGTGTGTGTGTGTGTTTGTGCGTGTGTGCGTGTGCGCGTGTGTGCATGCGTGTTTGTGTGTATGTGTGTGTCTATGTGTGTGTGTGTTTGTGTGTGTGATGTGTGTGTGTGTGTGTGTGGTGTGTGTGTTCATGTGTATGTGCATGTTTGTGTTAGTATTGTGTGTGTGAGTGCGCGCGCTTATGTGTGTGTCTTGAGGAAAAGCGGCCATCTTAATGCCTTCTGTGTACTGTGATTCTTTACATACTTGATCCTGTCTGACGCCAGAGAGTGACAGCGTATATTGAACCCATCGACCTCGCTGGCACCATCATCACCATTCCCCACCATTACGACAACACAACCCTTCAATGCCTCACCATAGGCGCCATCAATTCCATTAGATCTTCCACACTGAAAGCCTTTGCCTCTCTCTCTCTCTCTCTCTCCTGTCTCTCTCTCTCTCTCTCTCTCTCTCTCTCTCTCTCTCTCTCTCTCTCTCTCTCTCTCTCTCTCTCTCTCTCTCTCTCTCTCCTCTCTCTTCTCACTCTCTCTCCTCTCTCTCTCCTCTCTCTCTCTCACCTCTCTCTCTCTCTCTCTCTCTCTCTCTCTCTCTCTCTCTTCCTCTCAACTCTCTCTCTCTCTCTCTCTCTCTTTCTCTCTCTCTCTCTCTCTCTCTCTCTCTCTCTCTCTCTCTCTCTCTCTCTCTCTCTCTCTCTCTCTCTCTCTCTCTCTCTCTCTCTCTCTCTCTCTCTCTCTCTCTCTCTCTCTCTCTCTCTCTCTTTCTCTCTATGCTGCCAACTTAGCTTCATTTTCTGAAGCCCCGAGACGCTTTCACGTTTCCAACCTGAAGAATATTGAAGCCTTGGAGACACTTCCCCCATTACGGTTTCCATCAAGACAGCATTCGTTTTTACTACAAAGGCTATAAAGTCCGTCATTATCTGCCAGCCGCATTTGGGTCTGGCCTGTTCGTCTGTTGTACTTCCTTCCCATCAAGTCCTCTCATCCCAACTGCCGTCTGATATGCAGTATAAACATCGCATCGGAGCGACTCGTTACCGCGACCGTTGAACGGGCGAGGCAATTCGAATTTCAAATTTTCAAAATGGTAACGGTCGGCGTGGTTAAGGCTATTGATGTCGTTATGGGGAAATGAAGGACAACGTCGTCGCGAAACCCTCCGAATGTAAACATTGTAAATTGTTTTGAATAAACAACGGGAATGGGGTGGTGATTGTTGACATATATTTTTACACAAAATAGAAGAAAAAAAAACATACTTCCTTAACAAGGCATTACCGACTGATGGTAACAGTTTAATTACCCGCCCACACTTAACCACGCACATTATGGCCGCTACCAGGACTAAATTAGTTAACCTCCGCTCCACGATGTTTTATCCCTCTGCACGCCTTTTTTTTGGATGGTTGATGAGGTAATCGGGTCCCCATTCCTACCAGGGAACTTTGCGTTCCACGGTTTGGGGGGGTGGCTCTGAATTTCTCGCGTCACCAGGACGGGAAGGGAGGAAGGAGAGGGGGGAGGAGGTGGAATGGAGGAGAAGGAGGGGGGTTGGAATACGAATCTGAGGAGGTTGGCGGAGAAGCTGGGTGACCTCTGGGGAATCCAAACATTCTCAAAGAACCTCCCTCAAAAAAAAAATAAATAAACAAAAAAAAAAAAAAAATCAAATGTCGTTTTCCTTTTACGTCATTTTTTTTTCCCATTTAGTTTCCGTTTTTCCAAACGTACAGTAGCCGATCGGAGCCCTGTAGAAGACCCTTTTGGTCAGGAGAGAGGTGGAATGGGGTGAAAGGGAGGAGTCGGTCTGTGGGAAGGGGAGAGAGCCAGCGAAGGTGGCTTGTCATGTTACTAAGTTTTATTATATATTATATATTATATATATATATATATATTGTATATATAATATATTATATCATATATATATATACAACTCATCTATATATGTATATACTATATACATTATAAATTTATACATATACATATATAATTTATAGTATTATATATGTACTATACATATGGAATATATATATATACATGTATTACATACATATATTTATGTATATATATCATGTATATTATATTTACTGTATAATGTTTATATACATATATATATACATATAATAGATATTATATATATAGATATATATATATATATAATATGTATAAATATATATAATTTTTTGGGTGGGGGTGTGGGATGAAATGAAAGCTCTAATCCGGAATGAGACTTTCTGGTCCATGAGGAAACTTCTCCAAAAACTACTAAGTGACTTTTTCCTCCTCCGGGGTGACTAGGGACGAACTGACGGCATTGCGATTCATCGTCACGGCCGCATCGTCTAGTCCGCGTCATGTCCCGCGAAACGCGAGAAGGCAATATCATGTGATTTATCTCTCTCTTTTTTTTATGCAGAGGGAGTTTCTGTGTATAAACGTTCCGAAGAGACGTGATTGTGTATGGGACCGAACGCGAGATATTTCCAAATATCATCATAGATATATGTATATATATATATATAATATATATATATATATATATTGTATATATATATGTATATATATTATATATATATATAATATGTATATATATATTATTAATATAACAATTATATATATACATGATATATATATAATACATATATACCTTAATTATATTTATGTATATATATAGTAGAGATATATATATATATAAGATGTATATCATATATATATATATATATATATATATATATATAGCGTAAGTAACCACTAGGAAAAGCCAAACTAACGAAGCAGAGCACTTTCGTATAATTACATCTTCAGAGCAGATACAAAGAAGGAATTATAAAAAGAAGAAACAAGGTACAGAATATATGACATAGTGAAGAGGGCATTCGGAGAGTAGTGGAAGAATGTACACGTGACGGACGTCGGGCCTTCCCTGAAAGCCAAACAGTATGGGACGTTTGATACCGTCCTGGTAACCAACAAGTATGGGACAACTGCTCATAATTTATATTACAATTCAAACAATTTTGAAATTTCATGAGAAATAAAACTATCTAATTTGTACAAACCTTGATGAAGATTAACATTTATCCCTTACTAGATTTGATCAAGCTCCACTCAATTAAATTTCTTTCTGTTATGTTGTTGTTATATGTGATGACTTTAGCGTTATCCCAGTCAACTGGGTGGTTAAAATGGTTCATGTGGTTGAATATACCACTAGATTGGTTTCCTCTCTAACGTATTTCTTGTGTTGATTGATTCGTGTTGTGAGTGTTTTAGCAGTCTGACCAACATAAAACTGATTACATGATTTGCAAGGTATTTTGTACACACACTCTTTATCACTATTGACAGAATTATTTATGAGCAGTTGTCTTACAGTGTTATTATTAAAAACTGCATTAATGTTAAATTTACGTAATATATTTGGAATATTTTGCAGGTTCTCTTGGTACGGTAAAATTAGCAAGTTATTCATATTGAAAGTTTGAGTTGACCTAAGGTTATAAAATGTCCTTTTAGCACGATTGTAAGCTTTGTCAAGAACATGTGTAGGGTATTGTAGCTTAATACCAATGTCGTAAATACACCTTATTTCATCATCGATGTTCTCTGGGCTGCAAATGCGTAGGGCCCTGAGGTACATCGATGAAAAAACAGATATCTTTACGCCATCAGGGTGTGAGGAATAATAGTGTATATATGAACAAACATTGGTTGGTTTGCGATATACACTAAACTTCATCTCACTTTCACGTCGGTAGATATTACAATCAAGGAAAGGCAAAGCACCTTCTTCTCTATCTCCACCGTGAAGTTAATGGAACTGACCAAATTATTAAGCTTACATGATAAATAATTTACATTATCTTGAATGGGCCATTCATGATAAAGAAAATGATTTCTTCAGAAAGGCTGCTGGGGAGCATGTAAAATTACATAATACCAGTTAGCAGAAACCATGAGGTTATAATGAAGAATTTAAAGAGGCATCAAAAGAATGCAGAAGAACTAAAGAAAACCTAATGCAAAACGCCATCAATCTTTAAAAACTAACGGAAAGCTTTAGAGAGGGTAGTAGGGGGTGCCAAGATAATATCTAGAAAGTGGAAACAGGAAGACCTGGATAGGAGATCTAAACGAAAATAGAAAGTTAAATATAAACGAGGATGGATTGAATGAAAACCTTAAAAAACAGAAGTAGAAAAAAGCAACATTTTCAAGATAGAAATTGGATGATTAAAGGACCAGATGCAGATAATGCCTGTATGGAGAAAACAAAGTCATGGAACAATGGCAGCAGTATTTTTATGAGATGCTAAACAACCAGACCCGGCCCATCCCAATCCAGGCCTGCACAAGTTAATAGATACAGATCCCATTGAAGAACCAACGTTAGCTGAAATAAAGATGGTCATAAAGGAATTAGAAAAAGGAAAAGCCCCAGGTTGTTGATGAAAAAGCAACAAAACTGCTTAAAAAAGGATGAAAAAAGCTGAAAAAGGATATTTCGTAATAAAAGAAATATGGAATAAGGAAAAATTACCAACAAATTTTGCTCAAAAAGGTGTCATACTTCCAATTTATAAGATTCGAAGCAAACCGGAGTGTGTCAGTGTATAGGGTGATAAGCCTACTATGTATGTAATAACAAGTAATACACTATAATTCTAAAGAAGCGGCATAAAAACCAAAAACAGGGAATGAGTTGAGGGAATATCGGTGTGGTTTAAGGCGAAACAGATCAAGTACTGATCATATTTACAGTCCTACCAACTAGTGGAGAAATATTTACGAATATGATAAGATCCCTATATCAGACCGGCATTTGATAGTTGTGCAACAGTGACTCTCAATGTGGCCACATAATGGAAGAACTAAATATTTCAAGCTAAATTAATATCCCTCATCAAAACGTGCTATATAAGAAGCAGATGTACATTAAGAGTTTGGGAAGGAAAGAGGACATAAAGTTTCATCAATATACACAATGGCCTTAGGCAGGGATTATTATACTGTCACCTTTACTACTTAATCTTGCTCTGGAGAAAGCTGTCAGTCAGATGTATCAACCATCCCCGGGGGAGCTAAGAAATACAATGGTCAGATAACCCATCTTGCGTACCAGCCGATGATGTGAAAAGTGGTAGTCAAGACTGTGGACGAAGTTAACGAGATCTTATCAATATTCATAAGAACAAAGCAGGACAGATTATGCTTAAAATGCAATGAACAGAAAACAGAAATGATAAAAAACAAAATAGAAAATAGCAATTACTGTATACACCAAGAAAGAGCAAGTTTGATCACAAAGTGTGAAAAAAAGTGGATAAGTTCCAAGTAACTGGAGTCCATTGTTAGTGAGAGAATGAACTGGATATAGAAATAAAGCGATAGACTAGTTTATAGGAAATGGATGTTAACCATACCTGGGCATCTATATTGAAGAGATCGGACCATCAGCAGAAGAGATAAGATAAGAACATATAACATTGTAATAAAACCAACGGTCCTGTACGGATGTGAGACATGGACAACTGACAAAACAAAGGGAGAAGAGAATGAAATTTTTTTAAAAACCAATATCCTTTCGGCCGCAGTAAATTAATGAAAAAGAAGGGAAATCGGAGACGAAGACATAACAAGGAAATTATATATCAGACTGATTTCCGTACATTCAGGATGAAGTACAGGGAAGAGGAAGCATGGTGGGCTGGACACTTCGCGTCCGACTGGTGGCAGACAGACTAATAAGGAAAGTGAGGGAAGGAGGAGTACAGGTCAGACGACCATTAGGGAGACCAAAGTAACAGATGGTGGGAAGGAGTAAAGGAGGACGTGGATAGGGTGGCACCAGGAGAGCACTAGAAAGAATTGCCACAGGATAGAACTATCTAGAGAGGCATAGTGAAACGCGTTAGAATGGGCCGTCCGGCCCAATACAACCAAGCAGAGTAGAATAGGTGTAAGAGTACGAGTAGAAAGTAAGGAGTAAGAGTAAGAGTAAGAGTAACAGTAAAAGTAAGAGTAACAGTAAGATTAATCAGTAAAGTAATTGTAGGAGTAATATTAGGAGTAAGAGTAAGAGTAGAAGTAAGAGTAAGAGTAAGAGTAAATAAGAGTACGAATAAGAAAAAGAGTAAGAGTAAGAGTAAGAGTAGGAGTAAGAGTAAGAGTAAGAGTAGCGAGTAAGAGTAATGGAGAATAAGAGTACGAGTAAGAGTAAGAGTAAGAGTAAGAGTAAGAGTAAGAGTCAGAGGTAAGAGTAAGAGTAAGAGTAAAGTAAGAGTAAGATTAAGAGTAAGAGTAAGAGTAGGAGTAAGAGTAAGAAGTAAAGAGTAGGAGTCGGAGTAAGAGTAAGAGTAGGAAAAGAGTAAGAGAGTAAGAAGTAGGAGTAGGAGTAAGAGTAAGGAGTAAGAGTAGGAGTAAGAGTAAGAGTAAGAGGAGGAGTTAAAGTAAGAGTAAGAGTAAGGAGTAAGAGCAAGAGTAAGAGTAGGAGTAAGAGTAGGAGTAGGAGTAAGAGTAGGAGTAAAGTAGGAGTAAGAATAAGAACCAAGAGTAAGGAGGTAAAAGTAAGGAGTAAGAGTAGAGAGAAGGGAGTAGGAGTAAGAGTAGAAGTAAGAGTAAGAGTAGGGATAACAGTAAGAGTAAGAGTAGGAGTAGGAGTAAGAAATCCAGGAGTAAGGATAAGAGTAGAGAGTAAGAGTAAGAGTAGGAGTAAGAGTAGGAAGTAAGAATAGGAGTAAGAAGTAACAGTAAGAGTTTAATGAGTAAGAGTAGGAGTAATGGAGTAGGAGTGAGAGTAGATTTAAGAATAAAGTCAGGAGTAAGAGTAGGAGTAGGAGTAAGAGTAGGAGTAAGAAGTAGGAGTAAGGAGTAAGAGTAAGAGTAGGAGTAAGAGTAGGAGTAAGAGTAAGAAGTAAGGAGTAGGAGTAAGAGTAGGAGTAAGGGTAGTAAGAGTAAGAGTAGGAGTAGGATAAGAGTAAAAGTAAGATAAAGAGTTAAGAGTACGAATAAGAGTAAGAATAGGAGTAAGAGTAAGAGCAAGAGTATGAGTAAGAGTGGCAGTAAGGGTATGGGTAAGAGTAGGCGTAACAATAAAAGTAAGAGTAGGGGTGAGGGTAAGGGTAAGAGTAGGAGTAAGAGTAAAGGTAAGAGTTAGAGTAAGAGTAAGAGTTAGAGTAAGAGTAAGAAGTAAGAGTAAGAAGTAAGAGTAAAGTAAGAGTAAGAGTAAAGTAAGGAGTAAGAGTAGGAGTAGGAGTCAAGAGCAAGGGTAAGAAGTAAGAGTAAGAGTAGATGTAAGAGTAAATAGTGTAGGAGTAGGAGTAGGAGTAGAGTAGGAGAAGGAGTAGAGTAGGAGTAGGAGTTAAGAGAAAGGAGTAAGGATTAAAAGTAGGAGTAAGAAGTAGGAGTAAGAGTACGAGTAGGAGTTAAGAATTAAGAGTAGGAGTAAGAGTAGGAGTAGGAGTAGGAGTCAGAGGCAGAGTAGGAGTAAGAGTGAGAGTAAGAGTTAAAGTATGAGTAATGAGTAAGCAGTAAGAGTAAGAGTAAGAGGTAATAGTAGGAGTAAGAGTAAAGGTAAGTGTAGAGTAGGAGTAAGAGTATGGGTAAGAGTATGGGTAAGGGTGTAAGAGTAGGAATAAGAAAAAGAGTAGGTAAGATTAAGAGTAGGAGTAAGATTAAGGCAAGAGTAAGAGTAGGAGTAAGGGAGTGGAGTAGGAGTAAGAATAGGATAAAGAGTCAGAGTCAGAGGTAAGTACAGAGTCAGAGTCAGAATTAAGGAGTCAGAGTCAGGAGTAAGAGTATAGTAGGAGTAGGAGTAGGAGTAAGGGTAAGAGTCAGAGTCACAGTTAGAGTAAGAGTAAGAATAAGAGTAGGAGTTAGTGTGAAAATAAGAGTAAGAATAAGAGTAGGAATATATATATACCTGCATACCTGTAATATATATACATATAGTACATATATTTATTTATACTATATATATACTATATATATAAGTCTACATATACTATACCTATATGAACAACATAGAAACTTCCACAGTCGGAGAAAATAAACTTTAAATAAAGAAGAACCCTATATTTCGGCTATCAACTGTAGCCCTCTTCAGGTAAGTACCTGAAGAGGGCAGTTGATAGCCGAAATATAGGATTCTTCTTTATTCGAAGTTTATTTTCTCTGACTGTGGGTTTCCTATGTGTCATATATATATATATATGTACTTATATATATATATATATATATACATAAATATATGTATATATGTATATATATATACATATATATATATATATATTCCTACTCCTACTCTTACTCTTACTCCTACTCTTATTCTTACTCTTACTCTTACTCTGACTCTGACTCTTACCCTTACTCCTACTCCTACTCCTACTCCTACTCTTACTCTGACTCTGACTCTTATTCTGACTCTGACTCTGACTCTACCTATGACTCTGACTCTTACTCCTACTCCTACTCCTACTCCTACTCCTACTCCTACTCTTACTCTTACTCTTACTCTTACTCTTACTCTTACTCTTACTCTTACTCTTACTCTTACTCCTACTCTTACTCTTACTCTTACTCCTACTCTTACTCCTACTCCTACTCTTACTCTTACTCCTACTCTTACTCTTACTCTTACTCTTACTCTTACTCATACTCATACTCTTACTCTTACTCTCACTCTTACTCCTACTCTGACTCTGACTCCTACTCCTACTCCTACTCTTACTCCTACTCTTACTCTTACTCCTACTCGTACTCTTACTCCTACTCTTACTCCTACTTTTAATCCTACTCTTACTCTTACTCCTACTCCTACTCCTACTCCTACTCCTACTCCTACTCCTACTCCTACTCCTACTCTTACTCTTACTCCTACTCTTACTCTTACTCTTACCCTTGCTCTTACTCCTACTCCTACTCTTACTCTTACTCTTACTCTTACTCTTACTCTTACTCTTACTCTTACTCTTACTCTTACTCTTACTCTTACTCTTACTCTTACTCTTACTCTTACTCTTACTCTTACTCCTACTCTTACTCTTACTCTTACTCCTACTCTTACTCCTACTCATACTCTTACTCTTACTCTTACTCCTACTCTTTCTCTTACTCTTACTCTTACTCTTACTCTTACTCTTACTCTTACTCTTACTCTTACTCTTACTCTTACTCTTACTCTTACTCCTACTCCTACTCCTACTCCTACTCCTACTCTTACTCTTACTCCTACTCTTACTCCTACTCTTACTCTTACTCTTACTCCTACTCTTACTCCTACTCTTACTCCTACTCCTACTCTTACTCCTGCTCTTATTCTTAATCTTACTCTCACCCATACTCCTACTCTTACTCATACTCTTACTGTTACTCTTACTCCTACTCTTACTCCTACTCTTACTCCTACTCTTACTCTTACTCCTACTCTTACTCTTACTCTGATTCTTACTCCTACTCCTACTCTTACTCTTACTGTTACTCCTACTCTTACTCTTACTCTTACTCTTACTCCTACTCCTTCTCTTACTCTTACTCCTACTCTTACTCCTACTCTTGTTCTTATTCTTACTCCTACTTTTACTCCTTATCCTACTCCTACTCTTACTCCTACTCTTACTCTTACTCTTACTCCTACTCTTACTCTTACTTTAACTCCTCCTCTTACTCTTACTCCTACTCTTACTCCTACTCTTACTCCTACTCCTACTCTTACTCTCTTACTCTTTTTCCTACTCTTACTCTTACTCCTACTCCTACTCTTACTCTTACTCTTACTCCTACTCTTACTCTTACTCTTACTCTTACTCTTACTCTTACTCTTACTCTTACTCTTACTCTTACTCTTACTCTTACTCTTACTCTTACTCTTACTCTTACTCGTACTCTTATTCTTACTCTTACTCCTACTCTTACTCTTACTCTTACTCCTACTCTTACTCTTACTCTTACTCTTACTCTTACTCTTACTCTTACTCTTACTCTTACTCTTACTCTTACTCCTACTCTTACTCTTACTCCTACTCTTACTCCTACTCTTACTCTTACTGTTACTCTTACTGTTACTCTTACTCTTACTGTTACTCTTACTCTTACTCTTACTCTTACTCCTACTCTTACTCTTACACCTACTCCTACTCTGTTGGTTGTTGGGCCGGACGGCCCTTCAACGCTTTCACTATGCCTCTCTAGATAGTTCTATCCTGTGGCAATTCTTTCTAGTGCTCTCCTGGTGCCACCCTATCCACGTCCTCCTTTACTCCTTCCCTCCATCTGTACTTTGGTCTCCCTAATGGTCGTCTGCCCTGTACTCCTCCTTCCCTCACTTTCCTTAGTAGTCTGTCTGCCACCAGTCGGACGCAGTGTCCAGCCCACCTTGCTCCTCTTCCCTGTACTTCATCCTGAATGTACGGAATCCAGTCTGATATCTAATTTCCTTGTTATGTCTTCGTCTCCATTTCCCTTCTTTTTCATCATATACTGGGCCGAGGATATTGTTTTTAAAAAATTTCATTCTCTTCTCCCTTTGTTTTGTCAGTGTCCATGTCTCACATCCGTACAGGACCGTTGGTTTTATTACAATGTTATATGTTCTTATCTTAGCTCTTCTGCTGATGGTCCGACTCTTCAATACAGATGCCAGGGTATGGTAACATCCATTTCCTATAACTAGTCTATCGTTTATTTCTATATCCAGTTCATTCTCTCACTAACAATGGACTCCAGATACTTGAACTTATCCACTTTTTTCACACTTTGTGATCAAACTTGCTCTTCTCTTGGTGTATACAGTAATTGCTATTTCTATTTAGTTTTATCATTTCTGTTTTCTGTTCATTGCATTTTAAGCATATCTGTCCTGCTGTTCTTCTGAATATTGTAAAGATCTCGTTAACTTCGTCCACAGTCTTGACTACCACATTCACATCATCGGCGTAAGCAAGATGGGTTATCTGACCATTGAATAACTTAGCTCCCCCGGGATGGTTGATAATCTGCCTGACTGCTTTCTCCAGAGCAAGATTAAGTAGTAAAGGTGACAGTATATATCCCTGCCTAAGGCCATTGTGTATATTGAAACTTTATGTCTCTTTCCTTCCAACTCTTAATGTACATCTGCTTCATATATAGCACGTTTTGATGAGGGATATTAATTTAGCTGGAATATTTAGTTCTACCATTATGTGCCACATTGAGAGTCTGTGCACACTATCAAATGCCTGTCTGATATAGGGTCTTATCATATTCGTAATATTTCTCCACTAGTTGGAGGACTGTAAATATGATCAGTACTTGATCTGTTTCGCCTAAACCCACACCGATATTCCCCTCAACTCATTCCCTGTTTATGGTTTAAGCCGCTTCTTTAGAATTATTGTGTATACTTTGTATAACATACATAGTAGGCTTATCCCCCTATAACTGACACACTCCTGTTTGCTTCCTATCTTATAAATTGGAATAATTACCCCTTTTTGAGCAATTTGTTGGTAATTTTTCCTTATTCCATATTTCTTTTAATATAGAAATATCCTTTTTCAGCTTTTTTCATCCTTTTTTAGCAGTTCTGCTGCTTTTTCATCACAACCTGGGGCTTTTCCTTTTTCTAATTCCTTTATGACCATCTTTATTTCAGCTAACGTTGGTTCTTCAATGGGATCTGTATCTATTACTTGTGCAGCCTGGATTGGATGGGCCGGGTCTGGTCTGTTTAGCATCTCATAAAAATACTGCTGCCATTGTTCCATGACTTTGTTTTCTCCATACAGCATATCTTCATCTGGTCCTTTAATCATCCAATTTCTATCTTGAAAATGTTTGTTTACAACTCTGTTTTTTATGGATTTCATTCAATCCATCCTCGTTTATATTACTTTCTATTTCGTTTAGATCTCTATCCAGGTCTTCCTGTTTCCTCTATCTAGATATTATCTTGGCACCCCTACTACCCTCTCTAAAGCTTTCCGTTAGTTTTAAGATTGATGGGTTTTGCATTAGGTTTTCTTTAGTTCTTCTGCATTCTTTTGATGCCTCTTTAAATTCTTCATTATACCTATGGTTTCTGCTAACTGGTATTATGTATTCTACATGCTCCCCAGCAGCTTTCTGAAGAATCATTTACATTATCATGAATGGCCCATTCAAGATAATGTAAATCATTTATCATGTAAACTTAATAATTTGGTCAGTTCCATTAACTTCACGGTGGAGATAGAGAGTGAAGGTATTTTGCCTTTCCTTGATTGTAATATCTACCGCCGTGAAAGTGAGTTGAAGTTCAGTGTATATCGTAAACCAACCAATGTTTGTTCATATATACACTATTGTTCCTCACACCCTGATGGCGTAAAGCGATCTGTTTTTTCTTTGGTGTTCCTCAGGGCCCTACGTATTTGCAGCCCAGAGTACATCGATGATGAAATAAGATG
>NC_134819.1:8002977-8015477 GCF_046742065.1 Oratosquilla oratoria
TATGGGAGCCGTTTTCCTCTCCATAGATGACGTAATGAGGCGTCTTACCTGAGGAAACATTAATCGTGCTATTAATGCAAGCACTAAAATACAGAAGCCAATCCTCCCAAGATTCATGGAGGCTACTAGCAACGTGCCTGAGAATGTCTAAAATATTCCTATTCGTCCGCTCTACTAGACCATTCGATGCAGGATGGTAAGCAGTCACAAAGGTTTAAGTGATTGCGTAACATTCACAAATGTTCGCTAAAACCTTATTCCTAAATTCAGTCCCATTGTCACTAAAGAGTACTGAAGGAGTAGTGTATGGACAAAAATCGTGAGAAACTAAAGCATGGGCAGCTAGTGGAACAGACTTTCTAAGTAAGGGAGTCAATATTAAAAAGCGACTAAAGTGGTCCACACACACAAGGACATACAAAGAACATTGTGAACATTTACCACTTTTCTATTAATGGTGTTGGGGTAAGCTAACCTTTTTAGATGTTCTTATTGAACATGACGGGGATAAGCTTGCCTTTACCGTCTATAGAAAAGAGACTCATTCTGATAGTTATCTCCATTTCTTTATCAGTCACCCAGACAAAGTAAAAAGTAGTGTCGCCTCAGGTTTATTTCTTCGAGCTCTAAGGATTTTCAGGCCCCAGTTTCTTGATGGAGAAATAAATATAATTAAATCTCAATTTAGCAAGTTAGCATATCCGGATTGGTTCTTGGTCAAAGCCCTCAGCCGAGCGAGATCCAATTTTTTCAACACCACCCCCATTTCTTCTAAATTTTCATTGAATAAGAACTCCTTAGTCGTTCCCTTTTCAGAATCATTTATTCCTTCGACCAAGTTTCTTCCCAAGGACAAATTTAGTTTAATTCATCGTTACCCTAACACCATTAATAAAAAAGTGGTAACTGTCCACCAAAGATTCAAAGAGGAACATAGTCAAGGTGTTTATTCTATAACATGTAAAGGTTGTGACCAAGTTTATATTGGACAAACTGGGAAGGATTTGGATACTAGGATGATTGAACATAAATGGTTCATCAAGTATGGACAAGAAAGCTCAGCGGTATTCCAACATGTTAAACAATTTAACCATTGTTTAGATTAAGACAAAGCTGAGCTCATTTATAAGTCTAGATGTGAGTTCAGAAGAAAAATGGTTGAATCAGTTATTATTGAATATCAACCCGATATGAACATTTCGAAGGGGCAATGGTCCCCAGACATAATTTCAGGACTTTTCATCACTAGCTTAGTCAAAAGACATTTGTCTCCTGACCACACATACTGAGTGAGCTGAGGGTAGGGATCTCTCCCAATGTTCCCATTTTTCTTGTTAAGGGTGCTACTTAGGTAGCACTTACTCTCCTATATTTTGCATCTACTGAAGAGGATTGCAGTTTGCAATCGAAATATAAATAGATTCCCTATCTCCAGTATTGTTTGCTCCAACAGTGGTTTTCACGCGATATATATATATATATATATATATATATATATATATATGTATATATATATATGTAATATATATATGCATATATATATGTATATATATATATATATATATGTGTGTGTGTGTGTGTGTGTGTGTGTGTGTGTGTGTGTGTGTGTGTGTGTGTGTGTGTGTGCGTGTGTGTGTGTGTGCATATATATATATATATATATATATATATATAAACATACATATACATATTTCTCGCAGGAAGTGGGCACCAAACTTCTCTGTCGGCAAACCGAAATGCTCCTTCGCTTCCATTCCCTGTGAGGTTCTCTCTTCGATCTTCATTCTCCTTCCTTGTCTCGCCGCTCTTTATTCTCCTTCCTCTTTCTCACTCTTTGTTCTCGACTCAATTCTATTCTTTATTGAGTTATGCCTCAGTTCTTTCAACCCTGAGATTTACTTTATTGTTTTGTAAAACTGGCTCGACTTCTCTTCTAGTTCGTTTTCTGAATTCCATTTTCGTTCACTTTTCATCCATTTTCCTTTGTTCTTCATTTCCCTCTTTTTTTTTTTTTTTTTTTTTTTTTTTTTTTTTTACTTTCGCATTTTTTCATCATTTCTGAACATATCATATGCGGTAGCACATTTTATAGGTTTAATTTTTGTTAACTAAAAATTAAAATACAAAATTAATCCAGTTATGTTTTATTCTAGTTTATTATTATTATTATATATATATTTTTTTCGGGGTAAAGGTTTGTTTTACTCGGTGCTATTATCGCCCAAAGATGATCGTTCATGGCTCAACGATGATTGTCAAAATTGTCTCGAGCACTAATTTGGTGTTTTTGAGTGGGGCTCTTCTGCTTCGAGCTGCAAAGTACGAATGTGATGATTTTAACCAAAACTATGAACGCGTTTACCCAGATGTGATGCCAGGTGTGCTGCGAGTCGTTCGCCATTGGCTGCGGTAGGCTAATAACTGCATCTAGGAAAAGGTACCTTAACGCTTGACGATTTTTTCAGCGGAGAGATAACCTACTCCTATAGAATGGCGCAATGATTAATACTTCTCAAACAAACGCAACCAAGCAGACTAGCCAGATATCTGAGAAATTTATAGTTTTGTTAAGAATTTCTATCCTTTTGTAATAGATAAGGATGTAAAGAAAATTACTTGGAAATTTTATTTACTTAAGTGTAGCTTTATATCCAGTACAAGCGCTGTTACTATGATGTTGCACACCTTTGAAGGTTTGTTGTATATTATATGATGATGAAATGACAAAAAAAAAAAAAAAAAAAAAAATTGAGCTGAGGTTACCAAACACCCATGGGGTATTCTTCGAGTAATTTTGTGGTATTTCAGTGTGTTTGCGCATGCGTAAGTTCCAAGGGTAATCATATGCCAAATGGAAACATACACATTCGTAGTGTACTCCAGCTGATTGGCAGTCTAAAGTCTTTTTCGGATATTAGTTTGTGTTGTCCTGACGAGCGTTTCATGCCATTCTAGGAAGAAAAAGAAGCAGTTTGTTTACATTCATCGTTTAACTTCGTGCTATTGTTGTTGTGGATAGGTTTTTCAGGATATAGTCTTACAATTATTTATTGTTTGTGAACTGTTTGTGATATATATATACATACATATAATTCTGAAGAATTTATATGAGATAATGTATAATATAGATGTAACGGGACGGGTGTAACGGTATCGTTACATCGTTTCCATCCAACGTTACTTGTAGACACAAAATGTAACGGGGTCGTCACATCATCACAAAAAGGGGTCCACTGCACAAACGCCTCTAAGTTTTTGTTTCTTTATTGTCGTATCCAGCATAAAGTTAGTTCACACACTATTACACAGTCTTATCACTAGGGCACGTCACTAAAAACCGACAGCTCCACGGGTGTGCGAGCTGGTTTTGGTGCCCGGAAATGATGAGTTTAGCACTTATGAGGTGCCATGTTCGCATAAGCTTTAGAGTTTATGCGAGCAAGATCACGGTCATCTCCTAAGGTTAGTATCCTGGGATTACAGGGTGTGATTTACTTAATAACTAAATATGTATATATATGTCCAGGGGGGATCGTCAATATACTTAATTTGTGTTTTGTGTTTGTTTGGTTACTCGGATGTTCATGTGCGTTCGTATGTCTGTTGCTTCGGCAGTCGTGGATGCATAAGCACGAAGTGCTACGAAGTGTTGACTCGACAACCCTTAGTCAGCAAGAAGGGCCGGACGTTGAGTGAGTGAGTGAGGGAGTGAGTGAGCGGTGTGAGCGAGTGATATTACTCATCATGTATATGGTGGCGTATACATATCGCTCTCCCCCTGGGGTTAGGTGGCTCCCGGCACCTAATGTTACATGGTTAACAAAATATTTATACATATGGTTATACAGTTATAAAATCAGAGACGCAAAATCTTGGGTGAACATATGTGGAGATGGGGGGGTTGTTGAAGTGATTGCGAGGTCCCAAGAGGGCACCTTGAACTAGAAGTATGGGTATGCGATGTTGTGTCTCTGAAAAGTAATGTTGTGTCTCACCAAGATTACATACATTTTCAACAATCACTTGAAAGTATATACTATATTTCATATATCACCGTCGGGGTTCACTTTTTCAACTGTCATATTGTTTTCATATGATACGTTACATATCACCGGAGTTATTCACATTTTCAATTATTGTGCTAGGGTTCATGTGGTATTTCACAATATATATTTTCTGTAGGATTTTTATCACTAGTTTGTATGGTTATATCTGTTATTATGGTATTCAAGATATTGGGTGAGACACAAGATCAAACTTAATCTAGGTTTACAGTAAATCGGGAATGGGTTTTTACTTCGTGCAACAGAATATGATTATTATTATTAGTATAAAGAGAATGATTAAGAGGGAAAGGGCTGTGGAGGTATATGGAAGAATCCTATGATGTAAGTCGAATGAATCCATGTCTAGAGTGGTTGATTTATTCAGTTGGTGTATTATGTCTATCTTGCTTGGAAGGATGGTATCGGGAATCTTAGGTAGGGGAGGGAGTATTAGTTGGGTTATGGGGCCTAGGTCGTGGGTCAAGTTGAGGGTACCTTGGTCGTGGAGGTTATTGGGGAGTAGCATTGAGTTCATCATGTAGATTTGGCAAATGTCTGGCAGTGTGACGGAGCCGTTGATCTTATGGTGGGTGGGTGGTTTACGGGGGCCCATGAAAGACACTAAGGTTGGATGAGGGAGATATAGGAAGTGTTTATGTCCTACATGTGTATGGTGAATTTTGGTGTTGTCTGAGAAACGGAAATCACAAGTTTCGGTCAAATGTATTCTGTCGGTTGTAAGTTCTGAGAGGCAGGGTTGGGATTTAGTTAGTTGGAAATGGAAGGGATAGGCTGGACAGATGTGGAAGTTGGGTCGTGCTGTCTTGCAAGTTGCTATGGTCTCCGGTGATGTCAGTGTTAGCCACTGACCGTCGGTTGATTTTAAGATGGTAGAGGTTGGTAGGTTGAGGGTCATTGTGCGGTTTTGGTAAGGGTATGGGAAAGGATAAATTTCCCAAAGGGAGAATCTCTTGACAGGGTCCATCGGTATGTTGATTAAAATAAATTGTTGGAAGATAGTTGATGCTAAGATGGGGTAATAATGTTGTATTTCATGTTTAGAAAAGAAGGGGGTAAGTTGTAGTGTACTGTGGGCTCGTCGTAGTGTCTGGGTAAGCTGGGTTGGGGTGATCATTTGGAAGTCGACTACACCTGCGTGGGCGTTCCAAATGTCTCTCTGTATGAGATTGGTATGGTCTTTGAGGCTATCTAGTTCTTTGTCTAGTTTATTCAGGTGATAAAGGAAGAAAAGGGCCGTTTGGGAATTTGTGATTTGAGACAACTGGGTGTTTGTGAAGTGTGCAAGGTTATTGTATTTGTCAATGACCGAATTTACAGAATCAGCGAGGAGGTCTATGTTCTGTGAATTTAAGTCTATGAGTTTCCCTTGTTGTTGGAGTACTCTTGTTATTTTTCCTATGTGTGAATCAACTGTTTGGATGTCTTGATCAGTAGCAGTTCCAAATAGGGATTTAGAAATAATGCCAACGAAATCGAATAGACCTCTTTTGGTTCTTCCGGTCTTTGTAGTGTCGTTGTCTGGGTCTGGGAGGTGGTATATTGTGTATTTTATCTTGTCAAGTTTACTTTGTAATGAGTTGACGTTGTGGTAGAGTATCAGTGAGATCTCATCATTTTGATGAGTGTTATTTGGTACTTGCCTGCCTATCATTTTCTCTACTTGTATTAAGTCATTTTGTAGTTTAGTAATTGGTTCTAGCAAGGATGTGGGTGAGATGCGGAGTTTCACCATGATGGAGTCTTCGACGCATGCTGTGGTGCCATGTCTGTGGACTATGGCGCCGGGCAAAAGCCTTGGGACGGAGAGGGCGAGGTGGACGATGAGAGGGAGGAGTTGTAGGGATTTCATCTGTGGAAAAAGGGGCAGTGTCTGAGTGACTAAGGATATGTTTATCTGACTCTCGCTAAGGTTATATTGGTCGGAAGGAAGTAGAGAAGTTTCGATAGATATGCGGAAAGGAGTTCTTATTGGAAATGGGCCATTCTAACCTCCACTGATAGATACATGACGTCCTGCATCTTCAGGGGCGAGAGCTAGAGTGCATGTTTAATTGCGTCGACGCAGAGTCATGGGATGAGACTTGCGTTTTGGTGATTGGTGTGTGTCTGTGGTAGGTGGGTTGTGGATGGGAGGTGAGATTGGGTCAAGGTTCAGTTTGATCTTTCTCAACTTCTCTCCATGTATGGTGAAGGTGGTGTGATCGGAAGGATCTGTTAGTAGGAAAACATTGTTAGGGAGTGAACTTGTGACTGTGAAGGGGCCTAGGAATTTGGGATTGAGTTTGTTTGTTCTACTTGAGGGGGCTGGTTGAAAGGTATGATATTAGGAGGAGTAATATGAGGAGTTGGTTGGGTGGGTTGTTGTGGTTGAGAGGGGTTGGAGGGGTCTACTTGAGGAGGCTGGTTGAAAAAAGGTAAGACATCGTTCTCATAAAGAGGGTCTATTGGGTTATCTGCATTAGGATTAGTTTTGTCAGGATTATTTAACTGGTCATTGGTTAACTGTTTAGAGGTATTGTCAACCTGTGGATATAGGTAAAAATGGTCTGGTTTGTCATTGCCAATTAAGTCTTCTGTGTGTATTTCCTCTTTGTCACTGGATATGTCATGTTGTTGTTTTTCTTCTCTAGATTTTGAGAAGACGCTATGCACCCTTTGTAAAACTTTGCTTCTGGTGCTAGTGGCCATGTTGCCAAGCCATGTATTAGTTAATAGTTAGTATGTATTAGTTAATAGTTAGGTTTGATTTGTAATCTAAGAAAAAAGAGCTGTTAAAATATGAATAATAGGTATATAGTAACTAAGGGTAATATGTTATGCTTAGATAAGGGAGGGGGGATATGGGATGTCAACATTTATATATGGGTTATATATAAGAATATATAGTTATAATTGGTAAAAAAAATGTAAAAATATTATGTAATAATAATAATAATGGTTAAATATAGTGCACGTTATAGTATAATAATCACTGGTTAACAGTAGAAATTATGAAGGGTAAGTTACATTTATAAAAATGTCTAAGTTCTATGTAAAATATAAATGGAGTTTAGACAAGAATTACTTAACTGTAAGAGTACATATAAATGTGATATTATGTAATAGTCAAATCTAGTAAGGTTATTGCATATCTATAAATATGAAATTGTATTAGGAATATGTGAAATTGGTATTTGATAAGTTGTAGTGGTTGAAAATTAGAATTTACAAAATGTTTGAAGCATGTTATTTTCTTTCAGCCAAATAATGTTACGACTGTTTGGTGAGTGACATATAGTGTACACACAAATTATGTCACTGGAAAAAAATGCATATGAACATAATAGTATGTATGCAAAACAGTGGAATAGTGAAATCTAGAAAAAAATGATTTATATGGTGAATATAATTATATATATATTATTTAACACTGTTAAATATAAAAAAATGGTATTCCTAATAGTCTTACTTGGAATATTTTTGTTAATTGGACACTGCACTCGTAAAATGTAGACAGATTTGTAGTTATCGCCAGGTGGGGCTGTAACTTGGCGTAGACTTTTTTGTAGTTACGCGTTGAGAGAGGCGTGCGTCACCATAATACGTCACGTAGTAATAGGGTACTGGGTTGAGTGGTGTGTGTAGGTTTACCTCTAGATGAGGGGAGCGCCTCGTTGATATTCTCGTAAAAAAGGAGACAGGCCGTATCAGGGATGGTTTGAATGGGTAAGGTATGGTTATTATTACGGAATATATTGGTATTAAGTGTAAGGCTTTTATGTTACCTTTATAATGTTGATTTTAGTAGTGGGAGATCGGCTTGTGACGATTGCCCGTGATGTATAGTGTGAACCAAGTTCTTGTTCGTTGAGAGCGTTTCGTTCAGTGCGGTTATTTGTTCGTACTTGAATGTAGTTGGAGAAAAATGGACGGGTTTGAAAGTTCACCGTAGAAGGTACACCGTAGTCTCTTCGGAGTAGATGGGTTGCGGGGTTTGCTGCCACCAGTGATGTAACGGGACGGGTGTAACGGTATCGTTACATCGTTTCCATCCAACGTTACTTGTAGACACAAAATGTAACGGGGTCGTCACATCATCACAAAAAGGGGTCCACTGCACAAACGCCTCTAAGTTTTTGTTTCTTTATTGTCGTATCCAGCATAAAGTTAGTTCACACACTATTACACAGTCTTATCACTAGGGCACGTCACTAAAAACCGACAGCTCCACGGGTGTGCGAGCTGGTTTTGGTGCCCGGAAATGATGAGTTTAGCACTTATGAGGTGCCATGTTCGCATAAGCTTTAGAGTTTATGCGAGCAAGATCACGGTCATCTCCTAAGGTTAGTATCCTGGGATTACAGGGTGTGATTTACTTAATAACTAAATATGTATATATATGTCCAGGGGGGATCGTCAATATACTTAATTTGTGTTTTGTGTTTGTTTGGTTACTCGGATGTTCATGTGCGTTCGTATGTCTGTTGCTTCGGCAGTCGTGGATGCATAAGCACGAAGTGCTACGAAGTGTTGACTCGACAACCCTTAGTCAGCAAGAAGGGCCGGACGTTGAGTGAGTGAGTGAGGGAGTGAGTGAGCGGTGTGAGCGAGTGATATTACTCATCATGTATATGGTGGCGTATACATAGAGATGACACGGCCAGTAAAACAAGCAAAATATTATAAGAAAATCACTAAGCATGAAGCTTTGAAAACCTCTATTAAAGAAAGTCACACACGTGAAGAAGAAAGTACAAGTGTATTGAAAATAAAATTATTATTTTCACAAAAGTAGTATGAGCGTATTTCAAGTGATACTTATATATTTATAAGTAAATGCTATATAGAAGATGTTACAAATTATTTGGCATATTCAGAGTGCTTTGATTTTTGTTTTAAATTATAAGTACCTTGACTCACAATTGTATGAGACTATTTTTCATGATGAAACACCTAAATTAGAGAAAGAATATTTACCAATTACATGTATGGTTATTTACATAGCAATGCTTTTAGGCTTAGGCTATAATGAATTTGAAAAACTGGTTGAGTGCCTGATTCTTGGCAAAATATATACTAAAACTTAGGTGAGGTATGCCAAGTATATTAATGGACTAACAATTGAAAGAGTGACATCACTTCTTCAATACACGAAGGCTTTGTCTGAGCTATAAAACTAAACTTGGAAGAGAATCATGGGGTGTAAAACTTATCTTTGATGCTTCATTTGATGGATCCTGGCACAGCAGGGGCTATAAATCAAAATTTGGATTTGCTGCAGTTATTAACTGTTGCACTGGAATTATTTTAGATTATAAGACAGTAAATATTGTTGTAAGTGTATGCTTTGGATGAAAAAGTTGAAAAGCAAAAAGGTAGATAAAACAAATATGAGAAAATAATGAATGACCATAAAAGTGAGTGTGACACAAATTACAGTGGCACTTCCAGTGGGATGGATGGAGTGGTCTGCGGCTGCACGTATGTGGGAACATTTTTTATCTGCAGTAGAAATTTATGTTACATAATGATTTTCGATGGGGATAGTACATCTTATGATAAAGTTTGTGAACTTAATAACGGGGAAGGACCTTTTGCAGATATGAATGTAACAGTAAGAAAGGTGAATGCATAAATCATGTCAGGAAACGGTTTGGCACTGAGCTAAGAAAGCTGAAGGATACATGAAAATTTTAGGTGGAAAAGATAAACTAACAGGTGATGTAACTGACCATCTTACATATTACTATGGTGTAAATGTAAAGAAATGCTTGTTACTAGTGTTAGGGTAATGCGTAGAGCTATTCTGTCTACATTTTATCATTGTATGTCTACAGATGATAACCATAAAGGATTACAAAGGCGGAGCATGCCAACAGGAGACCTTTTGGCCCATATCTAGGTCGGATGCGAAAAAAATCATAATAATAATAAACTGAATGTCTGAAAAAGGGAGGTACAGTGATGGTGGACTGGTTGGTGAGGTTAGTTAATGTTTGCTGGAGAGAGGGTAGAGTACCGGAGGACTGGAGTAGTGCCTGTATAGTTCCTCTTTACAAGGGAAAAGGGGACAAGTGTGAATGTAGTAGTTTCAGAGGGATTAGCCTGTTGAGTGTAGTAGGGAAGGCTTATGGGAGGATCTTAATTGAGAGGATTAGGAGAGGAACAGAAGGAGTAATTGGTGAGGAACAGTGTGGATTTAGGATGGGTAGAGGTTGCGTAGATCAGATCTTTGTGGTAAGACAGATATGTGAGAAAGCTATAGGAAAGGGGAAGGATGTTTTTTTTTGGGCTTTTATGGATCTGGAAAAGGCTTATGATAGGGTAGACAGAAAGGCACTGTGGGAGGTTATGCAGATTTATGGGATAGGAGGAAAGCTTTTGGGAGCTGTCAAGAGTTTTTATGAGAGTAGTAGAGCATGTGTTAGGATTAGAAATGGAGAGAGTGAGTGGTTTGAAGTAAAGGTGGGACTTCGTCAAGGATGCGTTATGTCGCCCTGGCTGTGGTGCGAGAGGTGAATGCTAGGGTAGTGAGTCAGGGATTGGAGATGGTTAAAGAAAATGGAGAAAAGTGGGAGGTGAGCCAGCTGTTGTTTGCGGACGACACTGCGCTTGTGGCAGGGTCAGAGGAGGGATTGAGGAAGCTGGTGGCAGAGTTTGGGAGAGTATGTGATAGAAGAAAGCTAAAGATAAATGTGGGTAAAAGTAAGGTGATGAGATGTACAAGGGATGAAAGTGGCAGTAGACTGGAAGTGAACATTAAGGGAGGGCGACTGGAGGAAGTGGATAGTTTTAGATACTTGGGTGCAAGTGTAGCAGGAAAAGGTGGAGTGAAGGTGGAGGTAGAATGTAGATTGAGAGAAGCGAGTAAATGCCTTGGTGGTTTAAAGAGTGTAATGAGGAATAGACATTTGGGAATGGATGCGAAGAGGAGACTGTATGAAGGAGTGATTGTGCCAACAGCACTGTATGGGGCAGAAACGTGAAACATAAGAGAAGAAGAGAGAAGGAGTTTGAATGTGTTTGAGATGAGGTGTCTGAGAAGTATGGTGGGGGTTACTAGGCTGGATAGAGTGAGAAATGAGGAGGTGAGGAGGAGAACAGGGGTGAAAAAGGAGCTGGGAGATAGGGTTGATGAAAGAATATTAGGTTGGTTTGGACACATGGAAAGAATGAGTGAAGAAAGACTAGTAAAAGAGGTATGGAAGGCAGATGTGGAGGGAGTGAACATGAGGGGACGTCCTAGGATGAGGTGGATGGATGGGGTGAAGGGGGCTTTGGGGAAGAGGGGAATGTCTGTTGAGGAAGGAAGGGAGAGGACGGAAGACAGAGGTGAGTGGAGAATGGTTGTATATGGATGATGTTGTGACTGCATGAGGAGAAATGGGCGGGGGGGGGGTAGTATGTGTGAGTACATTTTTACGCAGCCCGAATGGATTTCTCCCCGTCCTCGCCTTATATGCAAAGGGGGACGGAGAGGGGGGGTCGCCGATTAAATGAAGCGGCCTTGCTGTGGATGTACTGTGTCTTGCGACACTGCTTCTGACCCAGGGCGGTGGGCAGGGTGCAGGGATGACCCGTCATCCAGGAGGTGCTCAGATGAGAGGAAGGGTGGGAGGGGTGTGGAGTGTATTTGGGGATGTAATGGGTGGGAGTGTTTTTGTGCCTTTCCCTTTTTGGCTACCTCCCTTGTAAGGGGGAAAAAGCCTTGGTATATGTATGTATGTATGTATGATAAATAAAAACTATAATATTGTAAATAACAAATAAGATAACTTCTGTGAAAAATCAGAAGACTCATATTGCTTTTATCAAAGAGCAATATACAAGAAGGAGCAGATGCCATCTCACAGTACCATACAAGTCAAGTTTGATATGGATGAAAAGGTAAGAAAGAATTTTCTGTGTATGAGAGAATGAAAAATGACAACCTATTATTGGAATGACTTAGTGGTAGGACACAAAATCCCAATGAAAGCCTACATTTTAGACTATGAAGATTATATCCTAGAAGTAAAAATATTACAAAGACAATGCTAGACTTTGCTGCTGCTCAAACTTCTATATGTAATGCAGGATATAATGAAATTCACTTGGACATTGCACTAGGCTTTCTACGAACTAAAATATCTTCAGCATATCTCCAAAAAAATTATGAAACAATGTACTTTGCCATCAAAAGAAAGTCCAGAATGAAGTAAAAACATTTGCAGACCATTCAGTATGGGGCTGGAAGTGCATCAGTATCTGGAACCTCCAGAAATTTGGAAGAATCAACAGAAAATGTCTATCACCTTCGTGTGCTTTTTTAAAAACAGGTTTTTGTTGTACTTTAAATTGCTATAATTTTCTTGATTTTTCATATACCTTGATGATTTTTGTTTTATTTGAATATTTTTATTTCTTATCTTATCTAAATGATTCAGTTTTGCTTTTATAAGCTTTAGCTTCTCA
>NC_134819.1:8020908-8023408 GCF_046742065.1 Oratosquilla oratoria
GTTTGAAGTCAAGTTGGTCAATATATATATGGCAAAAGAAGGAACGTGGTAAAGTATCAGGTTGGTCCCCCACTCAATAGCAGTAGCATCAGCAATAGTAGTTGTAGTGATGGCGTATAAACAGTAGCAATGCAGTAGCAGTGGATGAGGTGTATATTCTTATTTTCTCTCCTAAATTCAGCTTTCATATGCAATAGATCTACCGTGCCAAGTCTCCACCCACCAAACCAGCACATACGAGTATAGTAGAGAGCCTGATCAATGAAATATTGTATCTAAATTAATCAAAACTTTAAAAGGGATGTCGACCACAGCCATTGGTGGTTGTGGGGCCAGTGAATTATATATGTGGAAAACAGATCCTCATTGGCTAGGGGAAGGCCAATAACACTGTACAATAAAGAAAAAAAAACAATGGAAATGAGAATATCCTTTTCCAGGGGTACTTTTTGCGTAGTCACGAATATAACACCCGTTTCTTTCTGCGACCCTCCCGTCTCTCGTAAATTACCATCTTACTTACGTTAAAGACCCTGATGGTTCTTTCTTGTCGCAACAGAAAAAGAAAAAATCTATCATGAGAGAGGTACAAAGAAAAAAGAAGAGAAGTAAAGCACAAGATAAAGGGGGCGAAGAGAACAGATGTGAAATGGGGTAAGAGTATGACAGAAAAATTTGAAAGTAATATATATTTTTTTTTGAAAGAAATTAAGAGAGGAAGAGAAGGCGAACCAAATAGAGAAGAAAAGGTAAAAGGTGCAAATGGAGAGATCATAATGGAAGAGAAGGCAGTGAGAGGAAGATGGGCAGAGTATTTTGGGGAGTTGCTAAATGTGAAGGAGGATAGGAAGGTAAAGGTAGTTGCAGTGGGAAGTGCTAAGAAAATGAGAGTGATGAGTAAGGAAAATGGAGGAGAATTAAGGAAGGATGAAATGAAGGCAGTTGTTAAGATGATGAGAGCAGGTAAGGCACCTGGTCTGGATGGATGCCATGCAGAATGTCTGAAAAAAGGAGGTACAGTGATGGTGGACAGGCTGATGAGGTTATTTAATGTTTGTTTAAGAGAGGGTAGAGTGCCAGAGGACTGGAGGAGTGCCTGTATAGTTCCAATCTACAAGGGAAAAGGGGGCTAGTGTGAGTGTAGTAGTTTCAGAGGGACTAGCTTGTTAAGTGTACTTGGGAAGGCTTATGGGAGGATCTTGATTGAGAGGATTAGGAGAGGAACAGAGGACGTAATTGTGAGGAACAGTGTGGATTTAGGACAGGTAGAGGTAGTGTAGATCATATTTTATTGGTAAGTCATTGTTCTAGTCAGTGATCAACACCGTCATTTTCTTCTATCACCCCCCCCCGAACCACGACTATTCAACGGCTCTCATAAACGACCCACCAACCCCTCTCAATCATCCAAGTAAACAGGTTGCTACCAGCTTAAATGGGTTTTTGGTTCGATCCTGTTTCAAGCCGGACTCGAAGCTGACGAGGCCACGTCATAGCTCCGCCCACTTCGACCCACTACTTAAGGGAGGTCACCCCCATCGGAATCCAGACTCGCTCTCCGAGACTCGCTCCCCGAGACCCTCTACGATGTCCAAGAACCGTGGCTTCAAAGGTCTGCTCTTAACAGCTTTCCTCCTATCCCATATATCAGCAATACCTCCCACAGTGCCTTCCTATTTACCTTGTCATAAGCCTTTTCCAGATCCATAAAAGCCCCCAAAACATCCTTATCTTCTCCTATAGTTTTCTCACATATCTGTCCTACCACAAAAATCTGATCTACGCAGCCCCTACCAGCCCTGTTCCTCACCAATCACTCCCTCTGTTTCTCTCCTAATCCTCTCATCAAAACCCTCCCATAAGCTTTCCCAACTACACTTAACATGCGGATCCCTCTGAAACTATTACACTCACACTTGTCCCCTTTTCCCTTGTAAATTGGAACTATACAGGCACTCCTCCAGTCCTCCAGCACTCTATCCTCTCTCAAACAGACATTAAATAACCTCATCAGCCAGTCCACCATCACTGTACCTCCTTTTTCCAGACATTCTACATGGCATCCATCCAACCCAGGTGCCTTACCTGTTCTCATCATCTTAACAGCTGCCTTCACTCCATCTTTCCTTATTTCTCCTTCATTTTCCTC
Source organism: Oratosquilla oratoria (assembly GCF_046742065.1). Classification (NCBI taxonomy): domain Eukaryota; kingdom Metazoa; phylum Arthropoda; class Malacostraca; order Stomatopoda; family Squillidae; genus Oratosquilla; species Oratosquilla oratoria. Next base: position 8,023,058 of record NC_134819.1, read on the forward strand.
ACTCATCACTCTCATTTTCTTAGCGCTTCCCACTGCAACTACCTCTCCTTCCCTATCCTCCTTCACACTTAGCAACTCCCTAGAATACTCTGCCTACCTTCCTTTCACTGCCTTCTCTTCCATTATCATCTCTCCATCTGCGCCTTTTACCTTTTCTTTTCTACTTGATAGTAGTAGTAGCAGTAGTAATATTAGTGGTAGCAACTGTTCCAGAAGTAGCAGAAGTAGGAATAGTAGCCGTTGAAGAAAAAGGAAATAGAGTAGAGTAAAGAATACTCGTAATCGAAGTTTATGAGTCTGCCTTGACAATTATATCAAGAATATGAACAGAACCTTTATTAATTGGCCTTT
>NC_134819.1:8045908-8048408 GCF_046742065.1 Oratosquilla oratoria
AACGACTCCAATACGTGGTCCAAGACCATAGTGAGATACACATGCAACTCACGAATGAGCAAATTCGTTTAGTAAAACCTAATTGCGTACCTTTAAAAAACTGAGTAAATCTCGTCAATCCTAAAATGAGTAAACGAATGGACAAAAGAAAAGAAAAACAGATCAACAAGCAGATAAATATATAAATCGACATAGATATATAGATCAAAATATAAATAGATAAATAATCAAATTCATCTACCTTAGCCACCTAATTCCTACGCATTTCCTCTTTCCCCGATACCACCTCATCACCACTCTCCCACTCTCCCCTCCCCCTTTACTTCTCCCCCTCCTCCTTCGAATCCCCCTTCTCTTAACCCGCTCCCCCTCCCACCTCCCTCCCCCTTCTCTTCCCCCCGTACCCCTTCCCCTACTCCCTTAACTCTTCTCTTCCTCCAGCTCCTCCTCCCATGTATAACATGGCCTAAAGTCACGGACGCAATGCAAGAAAGACAGGGTGACTTAGAAATGCAGACTAATAATAGTATAGGTAATTGCGTCATAAGGCGGGAGATACATATACCCCCCCCCCTAAAAAAAAAAATAGCCTTTTACAGATAAGAGCCACATTTATGGATAATACATTCGGGAATGTAATTGTTTTAAGTATTGCTTCTGGCTGACGCTTTGCAAGATCTTATTCTTACGAGGAGAGGGTTCCCTCGTCATCACAAGGAAGACAGTGTCGGACAGTACTGCTCCAAATCACGAAACATCAAGTAAACAAAGACACGCAGACCCAAAAACAAGATGTAATGAAAGTGAAAAAAGAGGGAAAAAGATAGTTAAAAAAAAAAGAAAAAAGCAATACCTGAGCACAGAAAATAATGGTAAGGGAATAAGAGAAGAAAGAACAACGCAAAAAAAAATCGTTCTAGGTAAAGAATAACGACAGACGATCTTATTCAGCTGAAGGAGGCGTCAAAGAACTGAAGTTATAAAGACCATTGTGATTAATGACGCATGTTACGTTTTGTTTTGGTTGACGCCATGCGATTTTATTCAGAGTCACACTACATATCAAACATACAGCACATCCTTGTTAATACTTCCACAAAATAAATCACTCAATAAATTAATAGATAATAAGATAACAGATAAATGTACAATTATATAAACAAAACAATACATGAATACATACTAGCAAACAAATAACATAATTGATATGTGATATGAATATATATATAAACAATTAATTTAACTATTTAGTTGATTAATAGATCATGTATACAAAGATAAACAAGAAAATAATCAAAAGAAATTAGAATAAATAAAATACATACGTAACCAAACTAATACAGAATGTAAATATATAAATATATAATTAATTTGACTTACTAGTAAATCAATAAATGATGTATAAAACACAAACAAGTCAATAAACAAAATAAATTAGAATAAATTATATAAATTAATAAATCCTATTAATGTCTATAACGTGTTCTTAATAAATGTCCCCAACAAGTCAATAAACAAAATTAATTAGATTAAATATTATTAATGATAAAAATAATAGTGTCTATAACGTTTTAAGAATAAACGAATGTCCCCAACAAGTCTAAAACGTTCAAACGGTAATGGTGGAAACATTTCAAGTTCGAGCTAGCTGTGACGCTGACAAGAATTGCTTGCGTCAATAATGTTCTTTTTTTTTTTTTTAACGTTTACAGCGGTGTGGCCCATCTCCAAAATAAACACGATCCGTCGAATAACAAAGGCTTTCGAATTTGTAAACAAAGTTCAGGTATAGCAAAAAAAAAGGACATTCGATGTCTGAAAAAAGGACAACTGTTTGTGAATCAGGACCAGGGACCACAACACGACAGTAGCTGAGGCTTCGAAAAGGACAATACGTGTAGGACACTGTTTCACAACCCTGGGGCCGCCAAATGTTTTTCCTGGGGTCCCCAAGACATCTTTTATGCTAAAAAATTTTGTTGCAAAATTATATGAATGCAATACAGATATATTTATTATACTTGTCCCCTACTTTTTAGCCAACAACTAGTCATATTTATCAACACATATACAAATAGATTAGTGGGGTCGCGGTCATATCATGAGGATTATATTGGGGTCGCCTGAAAAAAAAGGTTGAGAAACACCGGTGTAGAATTTGCAATAACTCTGTTACCAGAAAAATAACAGATCAAATAAAACAATATAAGATCAAATTTAAAAATGTAAAGAATAGATTAATAAAAATAACCCTGCCTCGTTCGAATCTTTTCATTAAAAAATTATGTACACAACCTTTGTGAAATGTATTACGAAATTCATATACACATCGTTTGACAGGGTATCTAATTACATATACGAGCACACAGGAATATATTGTCAAATTAAAAGAAATTATTAGGACTGGCCAATAATAATAAATAAATAGATAAGTAAATAAATCAATGGAATAAAAACGACTGCAAATTCAACACAACAGTCTTTGTGAAAGATTTAACAA
>NC_134819.1:8058408-8063408 GCF_046742065.1 Oratosquilla oratoria
CCATTTCCTACCTCGCTCCTTTATCTACCACTTAGTATACCCACAAGTATCTTCATGGTATACATATACACACATACGAGTGCATACACACACACACACACACATATATATATATATATATATATATATATATATATACAAAAATACACACACATGCATATATACATGTGTATGCACATACATACACACACATACACACGCACACACTCACACTCACACACACACACACACACACACACACACACACACACACACACACACACACACACACACACACACACACACACACACACACACACACACACAGACACACACACACACATTGGCCAAAAAGGGTCTAAATGTGACAAAGATTATTGAAGGCCAAGGCAATGTAGAATTAATCATGATCAAAATTGCTAACAAAAAGGTGAAAAGCAGAAATTTTGTAGCAGTGTACGTACCACCAAAAACACATGTGTGGTCGGACACCGAACATTCCAAATTATTGGAAGTCACAATGATTGTGCTAAACGAGTTACTGAATGAGGTTGGAAACATAGTAATCATGGGCGATTTTAATGCAAAAGACATAATCTGGGAAGAAATGATAGTTAAAGGGGGAGATGAACTTTGGAGCAACATTCTACTGGATATGATAATCGAATACCCCCTAACACAATGGGTCAAGGGAAATGTTAGATATAGAAACAACGATAAACCGTCGAAACTAGACTTAATATTAGCTTCTGAACCAAACATTGTGAACAAAATGGAGTATAAAACACCAATTGGAAAGAGTGACCATATACTAATAGAGTTTGAATTAAAATAACAGAACAATGTAGGCAGGAATGACAAACACAGAGAAAGAAGATTAATGTGTAATAAAACGGGTTTTGTTAAACTAAGAAAAAGATTCCAAAACACAAACAGGGATAAATTCTCTAAAAAGGAAACGAATCTGGAAGACAAATGGAACATATTCAAAGAAAAGTACATCGACGGAATTAACAAATATGTACCAAAAAAGAAACAAAAAGAGATTTACATAAAGTTTTGGTTTAACAAAAAGTATAGTGTTGTGTTGTATTATATTACTATTATTATTATATTATATATATATTGTACCGATGCTGTTTGACATGTACTGGAACCAGCCACCAACCACTCCGCAAGGAGGGAACGTGGGCCTGACTCACTATATACACCGCCAACTTCGACCCAGAGTAACACTCCTCTGAAGAAGCTATTGTAAGCGAAACCGGTCAGGAATAAACTCGATAATCAGATAAAGACCCGTGTTTCCCCCTCCACCTTTCCCATAATATATATATATATATATATATATATATATGTATACATATATACATATATATAAATATATATACATATATATATACACATATATATATATTGATAAGTATTTTAGACAAAAACACATGTGTGGTCGGACAGTGAACATTCCAAATTATTGGAAGACAAAGATTGTGCTAAACAAGTTACTGAAAGAGGGTGGAAACATAGTAATCATGGGCGATTTTAATGCAGAAGACATAATCTGGGAAGAAATGGTAGTTAAAGGGGGGGATGAACTTTGGAGCAACATTCTACTGGATATGATAATCGAATACACCCTAACACACTCCACAAACACTCTTCTGACAAACCTCACACAAAGAATTTTAGATGGCATCAATTCAGATAGGCCCCACCACAGAACACTTCTTATAACATTGGACATTAGTAAAGCTTTTGATGCTATCCCCCGCCACAACCTAACAAATAAAATATATAACACAGACATGCACAATAACACCAAAAGATGGCTGGCCAATTATCTGGCAGGCAGGAATGCTCATGTGTCATATAATGGCCAATCATCGCACATCAGAAACATTAAGAACGGAGTACCACAGGGCTCAGTTCTATCCCCCACATTATTTAATCTTATACATGCATGACTTACCCACACCAGACACCTCAGAAATACAAATCTCTTCCTACGCAGATGACATAACAATCACATGCACACATCGTAACACAGACAAAGCTGCAGGAAATAATCCAGCCTTACCTTGACACACTCAACACATGGTTCATCACAAACAGACTCAAAATAGCTCCAACCAAATCTACAGCAACACTTCTCACCAACTGGACAAAAGAAACACAAATACATACCTCATCTCTACATCAACAACACTCTAATACCACACACAAACACACCGAAAATTCTTGGTGTAACATACGATACATCCATGTCTTTCAAACAACACCTCACAAACATAAAAAACAAATACACACCTAGACTTAACGCACTTAAGTCAATCACTGGAACAAACATTTGGACAAAACAGAAACTAATATAACAATATACAAACAATGCATACGCTCAGTGATGAATTATGCGAGTCCTGCATGGGCTCCTAATCTCAGTGAGACACACCACAACACCCTTCAAATCATACAAAACAAAGCCCTAAAAACAATTACAGGCTGCACAAATACAACACCTACAGACCATTTACACCATGAAACAAAAGTCCTCAAAGTCAAGGACCACCTCGACTTGAGAGGCACACAAACACTTGCTGCAGCCACCACAAACACATCACACCCGCTACACTACATAGCAGAACACCCACACACACCAAGAAACATTAAAACTACACCCAAAGACCTTTATTACGCACAGATACTCTCTTCTCTTCCTCCACAACCACCAAATACCAGCCTCCGGAAACATATTCATAATCATATCACTCACCGCTCCATTAACACACTGAAAGACAACACACTGCTGCATGCCAGACCCCCTGATATCCACCCTCCTGAATCCTCTCTCCCACGAAAGGACAGAGTCCACTTGGCCAGACTGCGATGCGGTCACCACCCAGCACTTCTAAGCTACCAGAAGAGGCTGGACGACCGTGTTGTGAACAGCTGCCCAGGATGTAACACTTCACCCCATACCATACAACACATAATGGAAGACTGCATTATACACAATCATGCACGCAAACAACACAAACAACACTCTATAAAGGATTTGTGGGAAAACCCAGTTTCGGCTGTGGCCTTCCTTGGGGAGACGGGACTGCTCGGACAGACAGTCTAGGGAACGACAACAACAACAACAACAACTTGAGTGAGAAAGTACAAGGTGAACAAAGGTCACAGTGTGTATGAACGTGATTTAATTTCGTTTATTTCCTTTTTATTTATTTATTTATTATTATTATTTTTTTTTTATCATTATTAATATAATTTTTTACAAGTGTGTAGTCCAGCTGTTTTCCACTGGTTGTCCAACTTGCATTTTATTTTTTGCATTTATCATTTGTAAATTAAAAAGTATAAGAGTTCCATTATATATAATTGGGTATGTAAAGTTGTGTTGGCACGGTATATATATGTATATATATATATATATACATATATATATATATATATATGATATGCATATATACTCGTATATATGTATAAATATATATATATATATTTACACGCACATAATACACGCATACATATACACACATATACATGCATACGTACATACATAACATACATACATACATACATACATACATACATACATACATACATACATACATACATACATACATATATACATGCATACAAGTTCATACATACATACATACATACATACATACATACATACATACATACATACATACATACATACATGCATACATGCATGCATACATACATACACATATACATGCATATGTACAGACATAACATACATACATACATACATACATACATACATACATACATACGTACATACATACATACATACATACATACATACATACATACATACATACATACATACATACATACATACATACATATTTGAATATATACATACATGTGTGTGTGTATGTGTGTATGTGTGTATGTGTGTGTGTGTGTGTGTGTGTGTGTGTGTGTGTGTGTGTGTGTGTGTGTGTGTGTGTGTGTGTGTGTGTGTGTGTGTGTGTGTGTGTGCGTGAGTGTGTGTGTGTGTGTGTGTGTGTGTGTGTGTGTGTGTGTGTGCGTGTGTGTGTGTGTGTGTGTGTGTGTGTGTGTGTGTGTGTGTGTGTGTGTGTGTGTGTATGTGTGTGTGTGCGTGAGTGTGTGTGTGTGTGTGTGTGTGTGTGTGTGTGTGTGTGTGTGTGTGTGTGTGTGTGTGTGTGTGTGTGTGTGTGTGTGTGTGTGTGTGTGTGTGTGTGTGTGTGTGTGTGTGTGTGCGTACGTTCGTGCGTGCGTGTGAGTGTCTTTCCGTGGGAAATCCTTAGCAAATCTACACATCATATACATACACACATACATGACACTCCCTTTCCCGTTGTCTGTTCTTCCCACTCTTCCATTCCCTTCCCCCTTCTCTTCTTCATTCTTTCCCTGGCATCTCCTCTTTTTTTTATCGCCTTCGTTCCATTTTCTCTGATTTTATTTTCTCCTTTCTCCCAAGTCTGCCCTAAAATTCCCCCTCCCCATTCTGGCCTAACAACTTTGAAATCTTCTTTCCCTCTTCGCTTCTACCTCTCTCTTTCATTCTCTTATTCATTACTTTTTCTTATTGTCTTCCTTGCGTTGTAGCATATCGAGCTCGTCAGCCATGTTGTGGTTTATTGACGCTGTTGGTGTCCCTACGGACCAGACCAACGCAGCATTTTCTTGTGACTGGAGAATAATCTCTACCTCGTACGCCTCCAACCTCTTCTCTATAATTCTCTCTTATTTTTCTTGTTATTATTTTACTTCTCATCTACCTATTCCTCTTCTCACACTCCTCATGCACCAACTTCATCTCTTGTTCTTCCTCTTTTCTTTTCGTCTGCCTACTCTACTATTCCCACTTACTTCACACTTCTTTTCACCTTTTTCCTCTTCTTCATTTTCTACTTTTATTCATCCTATTCCTCGATTCATTCTTCCCCTTCCTTCCACTTCTATTTTCTTCTCTTGTTATTCTTTCTCCTCTTCTTTTTCCTTTTCCTTGTCGATCT
>NC_134819.1:8068408-8070908 GCF_046742065.1 Oratosquilla oratoria
GTTTTGCAAAGTCTGTTTTGTTGTACATCAATCTTCCTTTCCTATGTTTTTCGCTCCTCTTCATCCCTATTTCTTCCTTTAGTACAGTTTCAATGAGTAAATGGTCACTCTTTCCAATTGGTGTCTTGTAGTGGACTTTGTCCACTATTTCAGGTTCCGTTGTAAATATTAAATCTAGTTTTGATGGCTCTTCATTGTTTCTGTACCTTGTGTTTTCACTGACCCACTGGGTCATTGTGTACTCCATGGTCATGTCTAGTAGTACATTGCCCCACACGTCATCTCCTCGTACTGTCATGTTGTCCCAACAAATTTCTTTGCAATTGAAGTCTCCCATAATTACTAGATTACCCTTACCCATTAGTATCTCATTTAGTGATTTCCTTGTATCTTTTAGCATTTTTGTGTGTTCGTTTTTTTTCCAAGCATTCGTTCTTGGGGGCACATAGGTCACCACAAACTTTCTACTTTTCATATTCTTGCCTTCGACTTTTATCATGATCAGTTCAACATTACCTTTGCCCTCTGCAATTTTTGTCACGTTTAGGTCTTTCTTGGCCAAGAACATGATTCCCCCTCTCTGCTTTTTGTCCCTGTTTGTTATCCAGTAATTGTCCTTGGGTTTTTTCGTTTCGACTTAAGCACATGGATCTGTTTTCCCTAAAAAAGTGTAGACTCAGAGGTGACTTGATACAGGTCTTTAAGATTTTAAAGGGAATTGACAACATCAAAAGTGACCAAATTTTCACATTGAATGAGAATCAGACAAGAAACAATGGTCTCAAACTGTCCGGAAATAGATTCAATTTGGAAGTAGGTAGAAACAACTTTGCCAACCGTGTAGTTAATGAATGGAATAAACTTCCTGCACAGGTAGTGCAATGTAGTTCAGTTCGAAGCTTTAAGAATCATTTAGATAAATACCTAAGTAAGATGCTGTAATGATTATAATTTATCTTATATTATTTGTTTTTGTTTTGTTATAATTTGTCTGTCTGATTTTCATTTATTATTAGTTATATGTCAATTTATAATCATTTGCTATTTACCTTTTTGTTTGTTATTCAACTATACCTATGCATTTATTTATGTGTTTTATTTGTTATTTTTACATTATTATAGTTTTAATTTATTATTAATATGATTTTTTTTTTTTTTGCATCCGACCTAGATATGGATCAAAAGGTCTCCTGTCGGCATGCTCCGCCTTTGTAATCCTTTGTATAGCCCTTGTCCAATATCAATAGATGGTATTTCTCCTCTTAGTTTAGTCTCTACAATTTCCATTATTTCTGGTTTTTCTTCTAACAGATAATCATTGAGTTCGTTCAGACCTGAAATTAATCCGTCAATGTTAGTATAGGCCACTTTTAATTTTCTTCCTTCTCCATTATCTTTTGTCCTTGGTTTTTTCGTTTTGATGTGCCACTGTTTCAGTTTCATGTCGATTACTCTCCAATGGAATTCTTTGCATTCTGTCTCCGTTCTCAACAATTTTGTTTTCGTGTGCTTCTATTCTTAGTGACTTTTCTGTGTCTATGTACTCAGAACTCATTTATCTTTAGATCAATATATAATTGTACTTTTCACTCTATGCCAACTGGCCTAATTTATCAAAGATGTCTTCTACTACCATCTGTGACCTTAATTTTATCTTTAGAGGTCGATTTCTATCTTTAGAGTAGCGACCGATTCTGTGTGTCTCTTCTAAGTCTATGCTTGAATCTCTCCCCCCCCTGAATTTCATTAAGAATTTCTACTGCTGTCTCTTTTTCTTTTTCTCTCATGTACCTCGCCAATCCCTGTTTTTCTTTTAGTCCATAGACCACAATACATTTTTTCCTATCTACTGTATCCCTGACCCAGTTTGCTTTTTCATTAATCACTTGGATAATTGTGTTTTTTGCATTATCCTGCATTTGCTGCTTGACTATTTCTTTAAAAGCAGTTTCCTTGTTTTCGATGTTTTCCTTCCACTTCTTAATTTTCTGAATACTTTCTTCACCTAGATTCTCTTCGATCTTTTGTGACAACTCATGTAATCTGTTGTTCACCTCTATCTTTAAATTGTCGCTGCTGTTATTTTCATTAGTTTTCTTCTTTTCATTATCATTCTTCAGCTCATTTATATCCCTTTTCATTTCTTTGATCTCGTTTGTGAGATCTAAGTTGGTTTTTCTTAGGTCAGAGATTTCGTGAATCGCCTGTGCTAAGCATTCCCTTAATCCTATGATATCATTTCTTAAGTCCATAATTTCATTCTCCCACCGAGTCCTAGTTTTGTTCATATCTTTCTCTATCTTTAATAATCGACTTTCATATTTGTTAAATCCTGTGAAGTCGTCTTCGTCGCACGTGGATTTGTTTACATTGCGGTTCGATCGTCTGACGCTAGATGGCTCTGTTTCGTGATTGTCTCTCGAGTCGTTGTTTTCTTTCATTTTCGCTAATTCCATGATAATACAATTGACTAGCACTGCAGAGATATCATTTTGGACAC
>NC_134819.1:8090908-8093408 GCF_046742065.1 Oratosquilla oratoria
CATGAAACTGTCTAGATGTCGCTTTATTGTCTCATCAACTAATTGTTTTGGGTAACCGTTATTGGCAAGTAGTTGTGAGACTCTCTGTAATTCAGCATTGGTGGTAGTCCAAGTTGAAGAATGTGTAAGGGCTCTCTTAACAAAGGAATTTACCACACTCCTGCGGTATTTCTCTGGGAACTCCGTAGCACAGTTGAGACAAAAACCCAGGTTTGTAGCCTTTACATATACTTTGGTGGAGGAAGAGTGAGGGCCTCGGTGAACTAAAACGTCCAAAAAGGGGAGTTTACAGTTGGCTTCAAGTTCATGGGTGAAATCAAGGAAAGAATGACGTTTAAAGGTGCTCACAATTTGTAAAATACTGTTCTCATTTTCTGCACTGATGAAAACATCGTCTATGTACCTCACATATACAGATGGTAGAAGTTCGGGGTGAGGCAGAAAAATTCTCCTTTCTCTAGTGCCCATATAAAAATTAGCGAAGAGGACGCCCAAGGGGGGCCCCATGGCAACATCATCAATTTGGACATACATGTTACCATCGGGTCCATAAAACGGGGCCTCTTTGGTACACGCGCGAAGAAGATAGCGTAGTGTGTCTTCAGGTATCTCCTGCTTCTCTGTCGTGGTAAATCCTACTACAAATTATGTCAATAGTTTCATCCACGGGGACATGGGTAAAGAGACTGACCACGTCCATAGAACCGATGACACCCGAAGGTGGCGTAGATCTTAAAATGTCGAGGAACTCCTCTGAAGACTTTAAACTATGAGAAAAAGGGGTGCAAGGGGTGATGAGTTCGTTCAGGCGTTTTGCGAGTTTGTAAATGACAGATGTGATCAGATGTGGGAAATATTTCAAAATACGCTCACTAAGATGATTCAAACTTACATTCTTTTTAAGGACAGACGTCCCCCAAATCAGGCTCGCCCAAAGTGGCTCGACAAAGAAACTGAAAAAAGTATTGCTAAAAAGAGACAGGCTTATAAGAAATATAAGTGCTCGGGTGCATCTAATGACTATGAAAGTTATGTATCAATACAGAGAGATTTAAAAAAGACAATAAGAAAAAGAAAACGACAATACGAAATGAACATCGCTGATAAATCCAAAGAGAATCCCAAAGAATTCTATAGTTACATTAGAGATAAAAAGGTTGTTAGGAATCACATTGGTCTACTATTATCTGCTGACGGTTAACTTGAATATTCAAATGAAGGAATGTGTAATATCTTAAACAATTATTTTAGCTCGGTATTTGTAAACGAAACACGTCAAAGTGAATTCCAAACTAAAACCTGTGAAAAGTCTAGGGTAAACTTGCTCACTACGGTAAATATAACAAAAGAAAAAATTAAAAGGTGTATAGACAAACTCAAAGTTAATAAAACACCAGGGCCTGACGGTTAGCATCCAAGAATCTTAAAGGAAATGAAAAATGAGATTGTTCTTCCATTAGAAATTATTTTCAAGAAATCCATCATATCAGATGTCCCAAGAGAATGGAAGCTAGCTAACGTTACTCCCATATTCAAAAAAGGTGACAAAAAGACGCCAAATAGCTATAAGCCTATAAGTTTGACTTCAATCGTAGGAAAAATAATGGAAACTATCATCAGAGATGCTATCGAACATCATTTAGAAAGTAACCGTTTGATAAATGAGAGCCAGCATGGTTTCAGACGGAAACGTTCTTGCGTGACTAACTTACTCGAATTCTACAATACAGTTATCTCGAATTATGACAAAAGAAACAATATAGATTTAATATATCTAGACTTTGCAAAAGCTTTTGATACCGTTCCACACGAAAGACTACTTACTAAATTAGCTTTACACGGAATAAGTGGTAGCCTATTAGGTTGGACTAGTAATTGGTTGAATGGTCGAAAACAGAGAGTTGTTTTAAAGGGACAAACTTCTAGATGGAAAAATGTTACAAGTGGAGTTCCTCAGGGATCCGTTCTTGGGCCACTTCTATTCATAGTATATATAAATGATATAGACCATGGACTAAAATCTACTGTTTCCAAATTTGCTGATGATACAAAACTGTGTGGCAAATGATCGCTCAAGCCAATTAAATATTCAAGAAGATTTAGATGAATTACAGCAATGGTCTGAAAAGTGGCTAATGAAATTGAACACAAGTAAATGCAAGGTAATGCACATAGGTAAAAATAACAGTAAGTACGATTACAAGTTATTTGGAAATTCGTTAACAAAAGTGGATAGTGAAAAAGATCTCGGCGTAATTATCAGTAACGACCACAAATCATCCAAGCAGTGTATTTCAGCCTCTGAGAAAGCAAAAAAGATTCTGGGATTGATTGCGCGATCTTTTGATTTCAAAAGTCCATCACTCATTAACAAGCTATATAAATCGTTAGTTCGTCCACATTTGGAATATGCTGTTTCCGTATGGTCACCGAATCTCATTAAAGACATTGACAGACTGGAAAAAGTACAACGGCGAGCCACAAAACTGATTCCAAATAT